>NW_027553531.1:0-36999 GCF_045843805.1 Urocitellus parryii
CCAAGCTTCCAAAAAACTACCAGTTTCCGGAAATCTCAGCAAACATTTTTTCACCCAATCGTGATGATACTTGCAGGTAATGATCAGTACACCAGTCCCACTTGGCTCACCAAATTTCGTTCTTGTAGCTTAAGAACTCTAAATAAAACACGGTTTGTGCTAGCTCTTTGAAACTTGGCACAATAATGTAGTTCCAAGTTCTAGCTTCCAAAAAACTACGAGTTTCCTGAAATCTCAGCAAACATTTTTTCACCCAATCTTGATGATACTTGCAGGTAATGTTCAGTACACCAGTCCCACTTGGCTCACCAAATTTCGTTCTTCTAGCTTAAACCGTTCCTTTGCAGTAACCGTTTTCATGTTTTGGTTTCACTCTGTTTTCTCCTATATGGATACATGTAGTTGGAACTCTAAATCAAACACGGTTTGTGCTAGCTCTTTGAAACATGGCACAATAATGTAGTTCCAAGTTCTATGGCTATGGTTTGTGTCCTCTGGAAGTAGCCCCAAGCAGAGACTGACGAGAATCACTTTCATTGAAAGGGGTTGCCACCAATCTTGATGATACATCCATTTAATGATCAGTACACCAGTCCCACTTGGCTCACCATCTCCTATATGGATACATGTAGTTGGAACTCTAAATCAAACACGGTTTGTGCTAGCTCTTTGAAACTTGGCACAATAATATAGTTCCAAGTTCTAGGGCTTTGGTTTGTGTCCTCTGGAAGTAGCCCCAAGCAGAGACTGACGAGAATCACTTTCATTGAAAGGGGTTGCCAAGCTTCCAAAAAACTACGAGTTTCCTGAAATCTCACCGTTTTCATGTTTAGGTTTCACTCTGTTTTCTCCTATATGGATACATGTAGTTGGAACTGTAAATCAAACACGGTTTGTGGTATCTCTTTGAAACGTGGCACAATAATGTAGTTCCAAGTTCTATGGATATGGTTTGTGTCCTCTGGAGGTAGCCCCAAGCAGAGACTGACGAGAATCACTTTCATTGAAAGGGGTTGCCATGCTTCCAAAAAGTAATATACTTCTCACAATTTCGTTCTTGCAGTAACCGTTTTCATGTTTAGGTTTCACTCTGTTTTCTCCTATATGGATACATGTAGTTGGAACTCTAAATCAAACACGGTTTGTGCTAGCTCTTTGAAACTTGGCACAATAATGTAGTTCCAAGTTCTATGGCTATGGTTTGTGTCCTCTGGAAGTAACCCCAAGCAGAGACTGACGAGAATCACTTTCATTGAAAGGGGTTGCCAAGCTTCCAAAAAACTACGAGTTTCCGGAAATCTCAGCAAACATTTTTTCACCCAATCTTGATGATACATCCATTTAATGATCAGTACACCAGTCCCACTTGGCTCACCAAATTTCGTTCTTCTAGGTTAAACCGTTCCTTTGCAGTAACCGTTTTCATGTTTAGGTTTCACTCTGTTTTCTCCTATATGGATACATGTAGTTGGAACTCTAAATCAAACACGGTTTGTGCTAGCTCTTTGAAACTTGGCACAATAATGTAGTTCCAAGTTCTATGGCAATGGTTTGTGTCCTCTGGAAGTAGCCCCAAGCAGAGACTGACGAGTATCACTTTCATTGAAAGGGGTTGCCAAGCTTCCAAAAAACTACGAGTTTCCGGAAATCTCAGCAAACATTTTTTCACCCAATCGTGATGATACCTGCAGGTAATGATCAGTACACCAGTCCCACTTGGCTCACCAAATTTCGTTCTTGTAGCTTAAACCGTTCCTTTGCAGTAACCGTTTTCATGTTTAGGTTTCACTCTGTTTTCTCCTATATGGATACATGTAGTTGGAACTCTAAATCAAACACGGTTTGTGCTAGCTCTTTGAAACTTGGCACAATAATGTAGTTCCAAGTTCTATGGCTATGGTTTGTGTCCTCTGGAAGTAGCCCCAAGCAGAGACTGACGAGAATCACTTTCATTGAAAGGGGTTGCCAAGCTTCCAAAAAACTACGAGTTTCCTGAAATCTCAGCAAACATTTTTTCACCCAATCTTGATGATACTTGCAGGTAATGTTCAGTACACCAGTCCCACTTGGCTCACCAAATTTCGTTCTTCTAGCTTAAACCGTTCCTTTGCAGTAACCGTTTTCATGTTTAGGATTCACTCTGTTTTCTCCTATATGGATACATGTAGTTGGAACTCTAAATCAAACACGGTTTGTGCTAGCTCTTTGAAACTTGGCACAATAATGTAGTTCCAAGTTCTATGGCTATGGTTTGTGTCCTCTGGAAGTAGCCCCAAGCAGAGACTGACGAGAATCACTTTCATTGAAAGGGGTTGCCAAGCTTCCAAAAAACTACGAGTTTCCGGAAAACTCAGCAAACATTTTTTCACCCAATCTTGATGATACATCCATTTAATGATCAGTACACCAGTCCCACTTGGCTCACCAAATTTCGTTCTTCTAGGTTAAACCGTTCCTTTGCAGTAACCGTTTTCATGTTTAGGTTTCACTCTGTTTCTCCTATATGGATACATGTAGTTGGAACTCTAAATCAAACACGGTTTGTGCTAGCTCTTTGAAACTTGGCACAATAATATAGTTCCAAGTTCTAGGGCTTTGGTTTGTGTCCTCTGGAAGTAGCCCCAAGCAGAGACTGACGAGAATCACTTTCATTGAAAGGGGTTGCCAAGCTTCCAAAAAACTACGAGTTTCCTGAAATCTCAGCAAACATTTTTTCACCCAATCGTGATGATACTTGCAGGTAATGATCAGTACACCAGTCCCACTTGGCTCACCAAATTTCGTTCTTCTAGGTTAAACCGTTCCTTTGCAGTAACCGTTTTCATGTTTAGGTTTCACTCTGTTTTCTCCTATATGGATACATGTAGTTGGAACTGTAAATCAAACACGGTTTGTGGTATCTCTTTGAAACGTGGCACAATAATGTAGTTCCAAGTTCTATGGCTATGGTTTGTGTCCTCTGGAGGTAGCCCCAAGCAGAGACTGACGAGAATCACTTTCATTGAAAGGGGTTGCCAAGCTTCCAAAAAACTACCAGTTTCCGGAAATCTCAGCAAACATTTTTTCACCCAATCGTGATGATACTTGCAGGTAATGATCAGTACACCAGTCCCACTTGGCTCACCAAATTTCGTTCTTCTAGCTTAAACCGTTCCTTTGCAGTAACCGTTTTCATGTTTAGGTTTCACTCTGTTTTCTCCTATATGGATACATGTAGTTGGAACTCTAAATCAAACACGGTTTGTGCTAGCTCTTTGAAACTTGGCACAATAATGTAGTTCCAAGTTCTATGGCTATGGTTTGTGTCCTCTGGAAGTAGCCCCAAGCAGAGACTGACGAGTATCACTTTAATTGAAAGGGGTTGCCAAGCTTCCAAAAAACTACGAGTTTCCTGAAATCTCAGCAAACATTTTTTCACCCAATCTTGATGATACTTGCAGGTAATGATCAGTACACCAGTCCCACTTGGCTCACCAAATTTCGTTCTTCTAGGTTAAACCGTTCCTTTGCAGTAACCGTTTTCATGTTTAGGTTTCACTCTGTTTCCTCCTATATGGATACATGTAGTTGGAAGTCTAAATCAAACACGGTTTGTGCTAGCTCTTTGAAACTTGGCACAATAATGTAGTTCCAAGTTCTATGGCTATGGTTTGTGTCCTCTGGAAGTAGCCCCAAGCAGAGACTGACGAGAATCACTTTCATTGAAAGGGGTTGCCAAGCTTCCAAAAAACTACGAGTTTCCGGAAATCTCAGCAAACATTTTTTCACCCAATCTTGATGATACATCCATTTAATGATCAGTACACCAGTCCCACTTGGCTCACCAAATTTCGTTCTTCTAGGTTAAACCGTTCCTTTGCAGTAACCGTTTTCATGTTTAGGTTTCACTCTGTTTTCTCCTATATGGATACATGTAGTTGGAACTCTAAATCAAACACGGTTTGTGCTAGGTCTTTGAAACTTGGCACAATAATGTAGTTCCAAGTTCTATGGCAATGGTTTGTGTCCTCTGGAAGTAGCCCCAAGCAGAGACTGACGAGTATCACTTTCATTGAAAGGGGTTGCCAAGTTTCCAAAAAACTACCAGTTTCCGGAAATCTCAGCAAACATTTTTTCACCCAATCGTGATGATACTTGCAGGTAATGATCAGTACACCAGTCCCACTTGGCTCACCAAATTTCGTTCTTCTAGGTTAAACCGTTCCTTTGCAGTAACCGTTTTCATGTTTAGGTTTCACTCTGTTTTCTCCTATATGGATACATGTAGTTGGAACTCTAAATCAAACACGGTTTGTGCTAGCTCTTTGAAACTTGGCACAATAATGTCGTTCCAAGTTCTATGGCTTTGGTTTGTGTCCTCTGGAAGTAGCCCCAAGCAGAGACTGACGAGAATCACTTTCATTGAAAGGGGTTGCCAAGCTTCCAAAAAACTACGAGTTTCCTGAAATCTCAGCAAACATTTTTTCACCCAATCGTGATGATACTTGCAGGTAATGATCAGTACACCAGTCCCACTTGGCTCACCAAATTTCGTTCTTCTAGGTTAAACCGTTCCTTTGCAGTAACCGTTTTCATGTTTAGGTTTCACTCTGTTTTCTCCTATATGGATACATGTAGTTGGAACTGTAAATCAAACACGGTTTTTGGTATCTCTTTGAAACGTGGCACAATAATGTAGTTCCAAGTTCTATGGATATGGTTTGTGTCCTCTGGAGGTAGCCCCAAGCAGAGACTGACGAGAATCACTTTCATTGAAAGGGGTTGCCATGCTTCCAAAAAACTACGAGTTTCCGGAAATCTCAGCAAACATTTTTTCACCCAATCGTGATGATACTTGCAGGTAATGATCAGTACACCAGTCCCACTTGGCTCACCAAATTTCGTTCTTCTAGGTTAAACCGTTCCTTTGCAGTAACCGTTTTCATGTTTAGGTTTCACTCTGTTTTCTCCTATATGGATACATGTAGTTGGAACTCTAAATCAAACACGGTTTGTGCTATCTCTTTGAAACTTGGCACAATAATGTAGTTCCAAGTTCTATGGCTATGGTTTGTGTCCTCTGGAAGTAACCCCAAGCAGAGACTGACGAGAATCACTTTCATTGAAAGGGGTTGCCAAGCTTCCAAAAAACTACGAGTTTCCTGAAATCTCAGCAAACATTTTTTCACCCAATCGTGATGATACTTGCAGGTAATGATCAGTACACCAGTCCCACTTGGCTCACCAAATTTCGTTCTTGTAGCTTAAACCGTTCCTTTGCAGTAACCGTTTTCATGTTTAGGTTTCACTCTGTTTTCTCCTATATGGATACATGTAGTTGGAACTCTAAATCAAACACGGTTTGTGCTAGCTCTTTGAAACTTGGCACAATAATGTAGTTCCAAGTTCTATGGCTATGGTTTGTGTCCTCTGGAAGTAGCCCCAAGCAGAGACTGACGAGAATCACTTTCATTGAAAGGGGTTGCCAAGCTTCCAAAAAACTACGAGTTTCCTGAAATCTCAGCAAACATTTTTTCACCCAATCTTGATGATACTTGCAGGTAATGTTCAGTACACCAGTCCCACTTGGCTCACCAAATTTCGTTCTTCTAGCTTAAACCGTTCCTTTGCAGTAACCGTTTTCATGTTTAGGTTTCACTCTGTTTTCTCCTATATGGATACATGTAGTTGGAACTCTAAATCAAACACGGTTTGTGCTAGCTCTTTGAAACTTGGCACAATAATGTAGTTCCAAGTTCTATGGCTATGGTTTGTGTCCTCTGGAAGTAGCCCCAAGCAGATGACGAGAATCACTTTCATTGAAAGGGGTTGCTAAGCTTCCAAAAAACTACGAGTTTCCGGAAAACTCAGCAAACATTTTTTCACCCAATCTTGATGATACATCCATTTAATGATCAGTACACCAGTCCCACTTGGCTCACCAAATTTCGTTCTTCTAGGTTAAACCGTTCCTTTGCAGTAACCGTTTTCATGTTTAGGTTTCACTCTGTTTTCTCCTATATGGATACATGTAGTTGGAACTCTAAATCAAACACGGTTTGTGCTAGCTCTTTGAAACTTGGCACAATAATATAGTTCCAAGTTCTAGGGATTTGGTTTGTGTCCTCTAGAAGTAGCCCCAAGCAGAGACTGACGAGAATCACTTTCATTGAAAGGGGTTGCCAAGCTTCCAAAAAACTACGAGTTTCCTGAAATCTCAGCAAACATTTTTTCACCCAATCGTGATGATACTTGCAGGTAATGATCAGTACACCAGTCCCACTTGGCTCACCAAATTTCGTTCTTCTAGGTTAAACCGTTCCTTTGCAGTAACCGTTTTCATGTTTAGGTTTCACTCTGTTTTCTCCTATATGGATACATGTAGTTGGAACTGTAAATCAAACACGGTTTGTGGTATCTCTTTGAAACGTGGCACAATAATGTAGTTCCAAGTTCTATGGCTATGGTTTGTGTCCTCTGGAGGTAGCCCCAAGCAGAGACTGACGAGAATCACTTTCATTGAAAGGGGTTGCCAAGCTTCCAAAAAACTACCAGTTTCCGGAAATCTCAGCAAACATTTTTTCACCCAATCGTGATGATACTTGCAGGTAATGATCAGTACACCAGTCCCACTTGGCTCACCAAATTTCGTTCTTCTAGCTTAAACCGTTCCTTTGCAGTAACCGTTTTCATGTTTAGGTTTCACTCTGTTTTCTCCTATATGGATACATGTAGTTGGAACTCTAAATCAAACACGGTTTGTGCTAGCTCTTTGAAACTTGGCACAATAATGTAGTTCCAAGTTCTATGGCTATGGTTTGTGTCCTCTGGAAGTAGCCCCAAGCAGAGACTGACGAGTATCACTTTCATTGAAAGGGGTTGCCAAGCTTCCAAAAAACTACGAGTTTCCTGAAATCTCAGCAAACATTTTTTCACCCAATCTTGATGATACTTGCAGGTAATGATCAGTACACCAGTCCCACTTGGCTCACCAAATTTCGTTCTTCTAGGTTAAACCGTTCCTTTGCAGTAACCGTTTTCATGTTTAGGTTTCACTCTGTTTCCTCCTATATGGATACATGTAGTTGGAAGTCTAAATCAAACACGGTTTGTGCTAGCTCTTTGAAACTTGGCACAATAATGTAGTTCCAAGTTCTATGGCTATGGTTTGTGTCCTCTGGAAGTAGCCCCAAGCAGAGACTGACGAGAATCACTTTCATTGAAAGGGGTTGCCAAGCTTCCAAAAAACTACGAGTTTCTGGAAATCTCAGCAAACATTTTTTCACCCAATCTTGATGATACATCCATTTAATGATCAGTACACCAGTCCCACTTGGCTCACCAAATTTCGTTCTTCTAGGTTAAACCGTTCCTTTGCAGTAACCGTTTTCATGTTTAGGTTTCACTCTGTTTTCTCCTATATGGATACATGTAGTTGGAACTCTAAATCAAACACGGTTTGTGCTAGGTCTTTGAAACTTGGCACAATAATGTAGTTCCAAGTTCTATGGCAATGGTTTGTGTCCTCTGGAAGTAGCCCCAAGCAGAGACTGACGAGTATCACTTTCATTGAAAGGGGTTGCCAAGCTTCCAAAAAACTACCAGTTTCCGGAAATCTCAGCAAACATTTTTTTCACCCAATCGTGATGATACTTGCAGGTAATGATCAGTACACCAGTCCCACTTGGCTCACCAAATTTCGTTCTTCTAGCTTAAACCGTTCCTTTGCAGTAACCGTTTTCATGTTTAGGTTTCACTCTGTTTTCTCCTATATGGATACATGTAGTTGGAACTCTAAATCAAACACGGTTTGTGCTAGCTCTTTGAAACTTGGCACAATAATGTAGTTCCAAGTTCTATGGCTATGGTTTGTGTCCTCTGGAAGTAGCCCCAAGCAGAGACTGACGAGAATCACTTTCATTGAAAGGGGTTGCCAAGCTTCCAAAAAACTACGAGTTTCCGGAAATCTCAGAAAACATTTTTTCACCCAATCGTGATGATACTTGCAGGTAATGTTCAGTACACCAGTCCCACTTGGCTCACCAAATTTCGTTCTTCTAGGTTAAACCGTTCCTTTGCAGTAACCGTTTTCATGTTTAGGTTTCACTCTGTTTTCTCCTATATGGATACATGTAGTTGGAACTCTAAATCAAACACGGTTTGTGCTAGCTCTTTGAAACTTGGCACAATAATGTAGTTCCAAGTTCTATGGCTATGGTTTGTGTCCTCTGGAAGTAGCCCCAAGCAGAGACTGACGAGAATCACTTTCATTGAAAGGGGTTGCCAAGCTTCCAAAAAACTACGAGTTTCCGGAAATCTCAGCAAACATTTTTTCACCCAATCTTGATGATACATCCATTTAATGATCAGTACACCAGTCCCACTTGGCTCACCAAATTTCGTTCTTCTAGGTTAAACCGTTCCTTTGCAGTAACCGTTTTCATGTTTAGGTTTCACTCTGTTTTCTCCTATATGGATACATGTAGTTGGAACTCTAAATCAAACACGGTTTGTGCTAGGTCTTTGAAACTTGGCACAATAATGTAGTTCCAAGTTCTACGGCAATGGTTTGTGTCCTCTGGAAGTAGCCCCAAGCAGAGACTGACGAGTATCACTTTAATTGAAAGGGGTTGCCAAGCTTCCAAAAAACTACCAGTTTCCGGAAATCTCAGCAAACATTTTTTCACCCAATCGTGATGATACTTGCAGGTAATGATCAGTACACCAGTCCCACTTGGCTCACCAAATTTCGTTCTTCTAGCTTAAACCATTCCTTTGCAGTAACCGTTTTCATGTTTAGGTTTCACTCTGTTTTCTCCTATATGGATACATGTAGTTGGAACTCTAAATCAAACACGGTTTGTGCTAGCTCTTTGAAACTTGGCACAATAATGTAATTCCAAGTACTATGGCTATGTTTTGTGTCCTCTGGAAGTAGCCCCAAGCAGAGACTGACGAGAATCACTTTCATTGAAAGGGGTTGCCAAGCTTCCAAAAAACTACGAGTTTCCGGAAATCTCAGCAAACATTTTTTCACCCAATCTTGATGATACTTGCAGGTAATGTTCAGTACACCAGTCCCACTTGGCTCACCAAATTTCGTTCTTCTAGGTTAAACCGTTCCTTTGCAGTAACCGTTTTCATGTTTAGGTTTCACTCTGTTTTCTCCTATATGGATACATGTAGTTGGAACTCTAAATCAAACACGGTTTGTGCTAGGTCTTTGAAGCTTGGCACAATAATGCAGTTCCAAGTTCTATGGCAATGGTTTGTGTCCTATGGAAGTAGCCCCAAGCAGAGACTGACGAGAATCACTTTCATTGAAAGGGGTTGCCAAGCTTCCAAAAAACTACGAGTTTCCGGAAATCTCAGCAAACATTTTTTCACCCAATCGTGATGATACTTGCAGGTAATGATCAGTACACCAGTCCCCACTTGGCTCACCGAATTTCGTTCTTCTAGGTTAAACCGTTCCTTTGCAGAAACCGTTTTCATGTTTAGGTTTCACTCTGTTTTCTCCTATATGGATACATGTAGTTGGAACTGTAAATCAAACACGGTTTGTGGTATCTCTTTGAAACGTGGCACAATAATGTAGTTCCAAGTTCTATGGCTATGGTTTGTGTCCTCTGGAGGTAGCCCCAAGCAGAGACTGACGAGAATCACTTTCATTGAAAGGGGTTGCCAAGCTTCCAAAAAACTACGAGTTTCCGGAAATCTCAGCAAACATTTTTTCACCCAATCTTGATGATACATCCATTTAATGATCAGTACACCAGTCCCACTTGGCTCACCAAATTTCGTTCTTCTAGGTTAAACCGTTCCTTTGCAGTAACCGTTTTCATGTTTAGGTTTCACTCTGTTTTCTCCTATATGGATACATGTAGTTGGAACTCTAAATCAAACAAGGTTTGTGCTATCTCTTTGAAACTTGGCACAATAATGTAATTCCAAGTTCTATGGCTATGGTTTGTGTCCTCTGGAAGTATCCCCAAGCAGAGACTGACGAGAATCACTTTCATTGAAAGGGGTTGCCAAGCTTCCAAAAAACTACGAGTTTCCGGAAATCTCAGCAAATATTTTTTCACCCAATTGTGATGATACTTGCAGGTAATGATCAGTACACCAGTCCCACTTGGCTCACCAAATTTCGTTCTTCTAGGTTAAACCGTTCCTTTGCAGTAACCGTTTTCATGTTTAGGTTTCACTCTGTTTTCTCCTATATGGATACATGTAGTTGGAACTCTAAATCAAACACGGTTTGTGCTATCTCTTTGAAACTTGGCACAATAATGTAATTCCAAGTTCTATGGCTATGGTTTGTGTCCTCTGGAAGTAACCCCAAGCAGAGACTGACGAGAATCACTTTCATTGAAAGGGGTTGCCAAGCTTCCAAAAAACTACGAGTTTCCGGAAATCTCAGCAAACATTTTTTCACCCAATCGTGATGATACTTGCAGGTAATGATCAGTACACCAGTCCCACTTGGCTCACCAAATTTCGTTCTTCTAGCTTAAACCATTCCTTTGCAGTAACTGTTTTCATGTTTAGGTTTCACTCTGTTTTCTCCTATATGGATACATGTAGTTGGAACTCT
Organism: Urocitellus parryii; assembly: GCF_045843805.1. Classification (NCBI taxonomy): domain Eukaryota; kingdom Metazoa; phylum Chordata; class Mammalia; order Rodentia; family Sciuridae; genus Urocitellus; species Urocitellus parryii. Next base: position 10,577 of record NW_027553531.1, read on the forward strand.
AAATCAAACACGGTTTGTGCGATCTCTTTGAAACTTGGCACAATAATGTAGTTCCAAGTTCTATGGCTATGGTTTGTGTCCTCTGGAAGTAACCCCAAGCAGAGACTGACGAGAATCACTTTCATTGAAAGGGGTTGCCAAGCTTCCAAAAAACTACGAATTTCCAGAAATCTCAGCAAACATTTTTTCACCCAATCGTGATGATACTTGCAGGTAATGATCAGTACACCAGTCCCACTTGGCTCACCAAATTTCGTTCTTCTAGCTTAAACCGTTCCTTTGCAGTAACCGTTTTCATGTTTAGGTTTCACTCTGTTTTCTCCTATAGGGATACATGTAGTTGGAACTCTAAATCAAACACGGTTTGTGCTAGCTCTTTGAAACTTGGCACAATAATGTAGTTCCAAGTTCTATGGCTATGGTTTGTGTCTTCTGGAAGTAGCCCCAAGCAGACACTGACGAGAATCACTTTCATTGAAAGGGGTTGCCAAGCTTCCCAAAAACTACGAGTTTCCTGAAATCTCAGCAAACATTTTTTCACCCAATCGTGATGATACTTGCAGGTAATGATCAGTACACCAGTCCCACTTGGCTCACCAAATTTCGTTCTTCTAGGTTAAACCGTTCCTTTGCAGTAACCGTTTTCATGTTTAGGTTTCACTCTGTTTTCTCCTATATGGATACATGTAGTTGGAAGTCTAAATCAAACACGGTTTGTGCTAGCTCTTTGAAACTTGGCACAATAATGTAGTTCCAAGTTCTATGGCTATGGTTTGTGTCCTCTGGAAGTAGCCCCAAGCAGAGACTGACGAGAATCACTTTCATTGAAAGGGGTTGCCAAGCTTCCAAAAAACTACGAGTTTCCGGAAATCTCAGCAAACATTTTTTCACCCAATCTTGATGATACATCCATTTAATGATCAGTACACCAGTCCCACTTGGCTCACCAAATTTCGTTCTTCTAGGTTAAACCGTTCCTTTGCAGTAACCGTTTTCATGTTTAGGTTTCACTCTGTTTTCTCATATATGGATACATGTAGTTGGAACTGTAAATCAAACACGGTTTGTGGTATCTCTTTGAAACGTGGCACAATAATGTAGTTCCAAGTTCTATGGCTATGGTTTGTGTCCTCTGGAGGTAGCCCCAAGCAGAGACTGACGAGAATCACTTTCATTGAAAGGGGTTGCCAAGCTTCCAAAAAACTACGAGTTTCCGGAAATCTCAGCAAACATTTTTTCACCCAATCTTGATGATACATCCATTTAATGATCAGTACACCAGTCCCACTTGGCTCACCAAATTTCGTTCTTCTAGGTTAAACCGTTCCTTTGCAGTAACCGTTTTCATGTTTAGGTTTCACTCTGTTTTCTCCTATATGGATACATGTAGTTGGAACTCTAAATCAAACAAGGTTTGTGCTATCTCTTTGAAACTTGGCACAATAATGTAATTCCAAGTTCTATGGGTATGGTTTGTGTCCTCTGGAAGTATCCCCAAGCAGAGACTGACGAGAATCACTTTCATTTAAAGGGGTTGCCAAGCTTCCAAAAAACTACGAGTTTCCGGAAATCTCAGCAAATATTTTTTCACCCAATCGTGATGATACTTGCAGGTAATGATCAGTACACCAGTCCCACTTGGCTCACCAAATTTCGTTCTTCTAGGTTAAACCGTTCCTTTGCAGTAACCGTTTTCATGTTTAGGTTTCACTCTGTTTTCTCCTATATGGATACATGTACTTGGAACTCTAAATCAAACACGGTTTGTGCTATCTCTTTGAAACTTGGCACAATAATGTAGTTCCAAGTTCTATGGCTATGGTTTGTGTCCTCTGGAAGTAACCCCAAGCAGAGACTGACGAGAATCACTTTCATTGAAAGGGGTTGCCAAGCTTCCAAAAAACTACGAGTTTCCGGAAATCTCAGCAAACATTTTTTCACCCAATCGTGATGATGCTTGCAGGTAATGATCAGTACACCAGTCCCACTTGGCTCACCAAATTTCGTTCTTCTAGGTTAAACCGTTCCTTTGCAGTAACCGTTTTCATGTTTAGGTTTCACTCTGTTTCCTCCTATATGGATACATGTAGTTGGAAGTCTAAATCAAACACGGTTTGTGCTAGCTCTTTGAAACTTGGCACAATAATGTAGTTCCAAGTTCTATGGCTATGGTTTGTGTCCTCTGGAAGTAGCCCCAAGCAGAGACTGACGAGAATCACTTTCATTGAAAGGGGTTGCCAAGCTTCCAAAAAACTACGAGTTTCTGGAAATCTCAGCAAACATTTTTTCACCCAATCTTGATGATACATCCATTTAATGATCAGTACACCAGTCCCACTTGGCTCACCAAATTTCGTTCTTCTAGGTTAAACCGTTCCTTTGCAGTAACCGTTTTCATGTTTAGGTTTCACTCTGTTTTCTCCTATATGGATACATGTAGTTGGAACTCTAAATCAAACACGGTTTGTGCTAGGTCTTTGAAACTTGGCACAATAATGTAGTTCCAAGTTCTATGGCAATGGTTTGTGTCCTCTGGAAGTAGCCCCAAGCAGAGACTGACGAGTATCACTTTCATTGAAAGGGGTTGCCAAGCTTCCAAAAAACTACCAGTTTCCGGAAATCTCAGCAAACATTTTTTCACCCAATCGTGATGATACTTGCAGGTAATGATCAGTACACCAGTCCCACTTGGCTCACCAAATTTCGTTCTTCTAGCTTAAACCGTTCCTTTGCAGTAACCGTTTTCATGTTTAGGTTTCACTCTGTTTTCTCCTATATGGATACATGTAGTTGGAACTCTAAATCAAACACGGTTTGTGCTAGCTCTTTGAAACTTGGCACAATAATGTAGTTCCAAGTTCTATGGCTATGGTTTGTGTCCTCTGGAAGTAGCCCCAAGCAGAGACTGACGAGAATCACTTTCATTGAAAGGGGTTGCCAAGCTTCCAAAAAACTACGAGTTTCCGGAAATCTCAGCAAACATTTTTTCACCCAATCGTGATGATACTTGCAGGTAATGTTCAGTACACCAGTCCCACTTGGCTCACCAAATTTCGTTCTTCTAGGTTAAACCGTTCCTTTGCAGTAACCGTTTTCATGTTTAGGTTTCACTCTGTTTTCTCCTATATGGATACATGTAGTTGGAACTCTAAATCAAACACGGTTTGTGCTAGCTCTTTGAAACTTGGCACAATAATGTAGTTCCAAGTTCTATGGCTATGGTTTGTGTCCTCTGGAAGTAGCCCCAAGCAGAGACTGACGAGAATCACTTTCATTGAAAGGGGTTGCCAAGCTTCCAAAAAACTACGAGTTTCCGGAAATCTCAGCAAACATTTTTTCACCCAATCTTGATGATACATCCATTTAATGATCAGTACACCAGTCCCACTTGGCTCACCAAATTTCGTTCTTCTAGGTTAAACCGTTCCTTTGCAGTAACCGTTTTCATGTTTAGGTTTCACTCTGTTTTCTCCTATATGGATACATGTAGTTGGAACTCTAAATCAAACACGGTTTGTGCTAGGTCTTTGAAACTTGGCACAATAATGTAGTTCCAAGTTCTACGGCAATGGTTTGTGTCCTCTGGAAGTAGCCCCAAGCAGAGACTGACGAGTATCACTTTCATTGAAAGGGGTTGCCAAGCTTCCAAAAAACTACCAGTTTCCGGAAATCTCAGCAAACATTTTTTCACCCAATCGTGATGATACTTGCAGGTAATGATCAGTACACCAGTCCCACTTGGCTCACCAAATTTCGTTCTTCTAGCTTAAACCATTCCTTTGCAGTAACCGTTTTCATGTTTAGGTTTCACTCTGTTTTCTCCTATATGGATACATGTAGTTGGAACTCTAAATCAAACACGGTTTGTGCTAGCTCTTTGAAACTTGGCACAATAATGTAGTTCCAAGTACTATGGCTATGTTTTGTGTCCTCTGGAAGTAGCCCCAAGCAGAGACTGACGAGAATCACTTTCATTGAAAGGGGTTGCCAAGCTTCCAAAAAACTACGAGTTTCCGGAAATCTCAGCAAACATTTTTTCACCCAATCTTGATGATACTTGCAGGTAATGTTCAGTACACCAGTCCCACTTGGCTCACCAAATTTCGTTCTTCTAGGTTAAACCGTTCCTTTGCAGTAACCGTTTTCATGTTTAGGTTTCACTCTGTTTTCTCCTATATGGATACATGTAGTTGGAACTCTAAATCAAACACGGTTTGTGCTAGGTCTTTGAAGCTTGGCACAATAATGCAGTTCCAAGTTCTATGGCAATGGTTTGTGTCCTATGGAAGTAGCCCCAAGCAGAGACTGACGAGAATCACTTTCATTGAAAGGGGTTGCCAAGCTTCCAAAAAACTACGAGTTTCCGGAAATCTCAGCAAACATTTTTTCACCCAATCGTGATGATACTTGCAGGTAATGATCAGTACACCAGTCCCACTTGGCTCACCGAATTTCGTTCTTCTAGGTTAAACCGTTCCTTTGCAGAAACCGTTTTCATATTTAGGTTTCACTCTGTTTTCTCCTATATGGATACATGTAGTTGGAACTGTAAATCAAACACGGTTTGTGGTATCTCTTTGAAACGTGGCACAATAATGTAGTTCCAAGTTCTATGGCTATGGTTTGTGTCCTCTGGAGGTAGCCCCAAGCAGAGACTGACGAGAATCACTTTCATTGAAAGGGGTTGCCAAGCTTCCAAAAAACTACGAGTTTCCGGAAATCTCAGCAAACATTTTTTCACCCAATCTTGATGATACATCCATTTAATGATCAGTACACCAGTCCCACTTGGCTCACCAAATTTCGTTCTTCTAGGTTAAACCGTTCCTTTGCAGTAACCGTTTTCATGTTTAGGTTTCACTCTGTTTTCTCCTATATGGATACATGTAGTTGGAACTCTAAATCAAACAAGGTTTGTGCTATCTCTTTGAAACTTGGCACAATAATGTAATTCCAAGTTCTATGGCTATGGTTTGTGTCCTCTGGAAGTATCCCCAAGCAGAGACTGACGAGAATCACTTTCATTGAAAGGGGTTGCCAAGCTTCCAAAAAACTACGAGTTTCCGGAAATCTCAGCAAATATTTTTTCACCCAATTGTGATGATACTTGCAGGTAATGATCAGTACACCAGTCCCACTTGGCTCACCAAATTTCGTTCTTCTAGGTTAAACCGTTCCTTTGCAGTAACCGTTTTCATGTTTAGGTTTCACTCTGTTTTCTCCTATATGGATACATGTAGTTGGAACTCTAAATCAAACACGGTTTGTGCTATCTCTTTGAAACTTGGCACAATAATGTAATTCCAAGTTCTATGGCTATGGTTTGTGTCCTCTGGAAGTAACCCCAAGCAGAGACTGACGAGAATCACTTTCATTGAAAGGGGTTGCCAAGCTTCCAAAAAACTACGAGTTTCCGGAAATCTCAGCAAACATTTTTTCACCCAATCGTGATGATACTTGCAGGTAATGATCAGTACACCAGTCCCACTTGGCTCACCAAATTTCGTTCTTCTAGCTTAAACCATTCCTTTGCAGTAACTGTTTTCATGTTTAGGTTTCACTCTGTTTTCTCCTATATGGATACATGTAGTTGGAACTCTAAATCAAACACGGTTTGTGCGATCTCTTTGAAACTTGGCACAATAATGTAGTTCCAAGTTCTATGGCTATGGTTTGTGTCCTCTGGAAGTAACCCCAAGCAGAGACTGACGAGAATCACTTTCATTGAAAGGGGTTGCCAAGCTTCCAAAAAACTACGAATTTCCAGAAATCTCAGCAAACATTTTTTCACCCAATCGTGATGATACTTGCAGGTAATGATCAGTACACCAGTCCCACTTGGCTCACCAAATTTCGTTCTTCTAGCTTAAACCGTTCCTTTGCAGTAACCGTTTTCATGTTTAGGTTTCACTCTGTTTTCTCCTATAGGGATACATGTAGTTGGAACTCTAAATCAAACACGGTTTGTGCTAGCTCTTTGAAACTTGGCACAATAATGTAGTTCCAAGTTCTATGGCTATGGTTTGTGTCTTCTGGAAGTAGCCCCAAGCAGACACTGACGAGAATCACTTTCATTGAAAGGGGTTGCCAAGCTTCCCCAAAAACTACGAGTTTCCTGAAATCTCAGCAAACATTTTTTCACCCAATCGTGATGATACTTGCAGGTAATGATCAGTACACCAGTCCCACTTGGCTCACCAAATTTCGTTCTTCTAGGTTAAACCGTTCCTTTGCAGTAACCGTTTTCATGTTTAGGTTTCACTCTGTTTTCTCCTATATGGATACATGTAGTTGGAAGTCTAAATCAAACACGGTTTGTGCTAGCTCTTTGAAACTTGGCACAATAATGTAGTTCCAAGTTCTATGGCTATGGTTTGTGTCCTCTGGAAGTAGCCCCAAGCAGAGACTGACGAGAATCACTTTCATTGAAAGGGGTTGCCAAGCTTCCAAAAAACTACGAGTTTCCGGAAAATCTCAGCAAACATTTTTTCACCCAATCTTGATGATACATCCATTTAATGATCAGTACACCAGTCCCACTTGGCTCACCAAATTTCGTTCTTCTAGGTTAAACCGTTCCTTTGCAGTAACCGTTTTCATGTTTAGGTTTCACTCTGTTTTCTCATATATGGATACATGTAGTTGGAACTGTAAATCAAACACGGTTTGTGGTATCTCTTTGAAACGTGGCACAATAATGTAGTTCCAAGTTCTATGGCTATGGTTTGTGTCCTCTGGAGGTAGCCCCAAGCAGAGACTGACGAGAATCACTTTCATTGAAAGGGGTTGCCAAGCTTCCAAAAAACTACGAGTTTCCGGAAATCTCAGCAAACATTTTTTCACCCAATCTTGATGATACATCCATTTAATGATCAGTACACCAGTCCCACTTGGCTCACCAAATTTCGTTCTTCTAGGTTAAACCGTTCCTTTGCAGTAACCGTTTTCATGTTTAGGTTTCACTCTGTTTTCTCCTATATGGATACATGTAGTTGGAACTCTAAATCAAACAAGGTTTGTGCTATCTCTTTGAAACTTGGCACAATAATGTAATTCCAAGTTCTATGGGTATGGTTTGTGTCCTCTGGAAGTATCCCCAAGCAGAGACTGACGAGAATCACTTTCATTTAAAGGGGTTGCCAAGCTTCCAAAAAACTACGAGTTTCCGGAAATCTCAGCAAATATTTTTTCACCCAATCGTGATGATACTTGCAGGTAATGATCAGTACACCAGTCCCACTTGGCTCACCAAATTTCGTTCTTCTAGGTTAAACCGTTCCTTTGCAGTAACCGTTTTCATGTTTAGGTTTCACTCTGTTTTCTCCTATATGGATACATGTACTTGGAACTCTAAATCAAACACGGTTTGTGCTATCTCTTTGAAACTTGGCACAATAATGTAGTTCCAAGTTCTATGGCTATGGTTTGTGTCCTCTGGAAGTAACCCCAAGCAGAGACTGACGAGAATCACTTTCATTGAAAGGGGTTGCCAAGCTTCCAAAAAACTACGAGTTTCCGGAAATCTCAGCAAACATTTTTTCACCCAATCGTGATGATGCTTGCAGGTAATGATCAGTACACCAGTCCCACTTGGCTCACCAAATTTCGTTCTTCTAGCTTAAACCGTTCCTTTGCAGTAACCGTTTTCATGTTTAGGTTTCACTCTGTTTTCTCCTATATGGATACATGTAGTTGGAACTCTAAATCAAACACGGTTTGTGCTATCTCTTTGAAACTTGGCACAATAATGTAGTTCCAAGTTCTATGGCTATGGTTTGTGTCCTCTGGAAGTAACCCCAAGCAGAGACTGACGAGAATCACTTTCATTGAAAGGGGTTGCCAAGCTTCCAAAAAACTACGAGTTTCCGGAAATCTCAGCAAACATTTTTTCACCCAATCGTGATGATACTTGCAGGTAATGATCAGTACACCAGTCCCACTTGGCTCACCAAATTTCGTTCTTCTAGGTTAAACCGTTCCTTTGCAGTAACCGTTTTCATGTTTAGGTTTCACTCTGTTTTCTCCTATATGGATACATGTAGTTGGAACTGTAAATCAAACACGGTTTGTGGTATCTCTTTGAAACGTGGCACAATAATGTAGTTCCAAGTTCTATGGCTATGGTTTGTGTCCTCTGGAGGTAGCCCCAAGCAGAGACTGACGAGAATCACTTTCATTGAAAGGGGTTGCCAAGCTTCCAAAAAACTACGAGTTTCCGGAAATCTCAGCAAACATTTTTTTACCCAATCTTGATGATACATCCATTTAATGATCAGTACACCAGTCCCACTTGGCTCACCAAATTTCGTTCTTCTAGGTTAAACCGTTCCTTTGCAGTAACCATTTTCATGTTTAGGTTTCACTCTGTTTTCTCCTATATGGATACATGTAGTTGGAACTCTAAATCAAACAAGGTTTGTGCTATCTCTTTGAAACTTGGCACAATAATGTAATTCCAAGTTCTATGGCTATGGTTTGTGTCCTCTGGAAGTATCCCCAAGCAGAGACTGACGAGAATCACTTTCATTGAAAGGGGTTGCCAAGCTTCCAAAAAACTACGAGTTTCCGGAAATCTCAGCAAACATTTCTTCACCCAATCGTGATGATACTTGCAGGTAATGATCAGTACACCAGTCCCACTTGGCTCACCAAATTTCGTTCTTCTAGCTTAAACCGTTCCTTTGCAGTAACCGTTTTCATGTTTAGGTTTCACTCTGTTTTCTCCTATATGGATACATGTAGTTGGAACTGTAAATCAAACACGGTTTGTGGTATCTCTTTGAAACGTGGCACAATAATGTAGTTCCAAGTTCTATGGCTATGGTTTGTGTCCTCTGGAGGTAGCCCCAAGCAGAGACTGACGAGAATCACTTTCATTGAAAGGGGTTGCCAAGCTTCCAAAAAACTACGAGTTTCCGGAAATCTCAGCAAACATTTTTTTACCCAATCTATATGATACATCCATTTAATGATCAGTACACCAGTCCCACTTGGCTCACCAAATTTCGTTCTTCTAGGTTAAACCGTTCCTTTGCAGTAACCATTTTCATGTTTAGGTTTCACTCTGTTTTCTCCTATATGGATACATGTAGTTGGAACTCTAAATGAAACAAGGTTTGTGCTATCTCTTTGAAACTTGGCACAATAATGTAATTCCAAGTTCTATGGCTATGGTTTGTGTCCTCTGGAAGTATCCCCAAGCAGAGACTGACGAGAATCACTTTCATTGAAAGGGGTTGCCAAGCTTCCAAAAAACTACGAGTTTCCGGAAATCTCAGCAAACATTTTTTCACCCAATCGTGATGATACTTCCAGGTAATGATCAGTACACCAGTCCCACTTGGCTCACCAAATTTCGTTCTTCTAGGTTAAACCGTTCCTTTGCAGTAACCGTTTTCATGTTTAGGTTTCACTCTGTTTTCTCCTATATGGATACATGTAGTTGGAACTCTAAATCAAACACGGTTTGTGCTATCTCTTTGAAACTTGGCACAATAATGTAGTTCCAAGTTCTATGGCTATGGTTTGTGTCCTCTGGAAGTAACCCCAAGCAGAGACTGACGAGAATCACTTTCATTGAAAGGGGTTGCCAAGCTTCCAAAAAACTACGAGTTTCCGGAAATCTCAGCAAACATTTTTTCACCCAATCGTGATGATACTTGCAGGTAATGATCAGTACACCAGTCCCACTTGGCTCACCAAATTTCGTTCTTCTAGCTTAAACCATTCCTTTGCAGTAACCGTTTTCATGTTTAGGTTTCACTCTGTTTTCTCCTATATGGATACATATAGTTGGAACTCTAAATCAAACACGGTTTGTGCTAGCTCTTTGAAACTTGGCACAATAATGTAGTTCCAAGTTCTATGGCTATGGTTTGTGTCCTCTGGAAGTAGCCCCAAGCAGAGACTGACGAGAATCACTTTCATTGAAAGGGGTTGCCAAGCTTCCAAAAAACTACGAGTTTCCGGAAATCTCAGCAAACATTTTTTCACCCAATCGTGATGATACTTGCAGGTAATGATCAGTACACCAGTCCCACTTGGCTCACCAAATTTCGTTCTTCTAGCTTAAACCGTTCCTTTGCAGTAACCGTTTTCATGTTTAGGTTTCACTCTGTTTTCTCCTATATGGATACATGTAGTTGGAACTCTAAATCAAACACGGTTTGTGCTAGCTCTTTGAAACTTGGCACAATAATGTAGTTCCAAGTTCTATGGCTATGGTTTGTGTCCTCTGGAAGTAGCCCCAAGCAGAGACTGACGAGAATCACTTTCATTGAAAGGGGTTGCCAAGCTTCCAAAAAACTACGAGTTTCCTGAAAACTCAGCAAACATTTTTTCACCCAATCTTGATGATACATCCATTTAATGATCAGTACACCAGTCCCACTTGGCTCACCAAATTTCGTTCTTCTAGGTTAAACCGTTCCTTTGCAGTAACCGTTTTCATGTTTAGGTTTCACTCTGTTTTCTCCTATATGGATACATGTAGTTGGAACTCTAAATCAAACACGGTTTGTGCTAGGTCTTTGAAACTTGGCACAATAATATAGTTCCAAGTTCTAGGGCTATGGTTTGTGTCCTCTGGAAGTAGCCCCAAGCAGAGACTGACGAGAATCACTTTCATTGAAAGGGGTTGCCAAGCTTCCAAAAAACTACGAGTTTCCTGAAATCTCAGCAAACATTTTTTCACCCAATCGTGATGATACTTGCAGGTAATGATCAGTACACCAGTCCCACTTGGCTCACCAAATTTCGTTCTTCTAGGTTAAACCGTTCCTTTGCAGTAAACGTTTTCATGTTTAGGTTTCACTCTGTTTTCTCCTATATGGATACATGTATTTGGAACTGTAAATCAAACACGGTTTGTGGTATCTCTTTGAAACGTGGCACAATAATGTAGTTCCAAGTTCTATGGCTATGGTTTGTGTCCTCTGGAGGTAGCCCCAAGCAGAGACTGACGAGAATCACTTTCATTGAAAGGGGTTGCCAAGCTTCCAAAAAACTACGAGTTTCCGGAAATCTCAGCAAACATTTTTTTCACCCAATCTTGATGATACATCCATTTAATGATCAGTACACCAGTCCCACTTGGCTCACCAAATTTCGTTCTTCTAGGTTAAACCGTTCCTTTGCAGTAACCGTTTTCATGTTTAGGTTTCACTCTGTTTTCTCCTATATGGATACATGTAGTTGGAACTCTAAATCAAACAAGGTTTGTGCTATCTCTTTGAAACTTGGCACAATAATGTAATTCCAAGTTCTATGGGTATGGTTTGTGTCCTCTGGAAGTATCCCCAAGCAGAGACTGACGAGAATCACTTTCATTGAAAGGGGTTGCCAAGCTTCCAAAAAACTACGAGTTTCCGGAAATCTCAGCAAATATTTTTTCACCCAATCGTGATGATACTTGCAGGTAATGATCAGTACACCAGTCCCACTTGGCTCACCAAATTTCGTTCTTCTAGGTTAAACCGTTCCTTTGCAGTAACCGTTTTCATGTTTAGGTTTCACTCTGTTTTCTCCTATATGGATACATGTACTTGGAACTCTAAATCAAACACGGTTTGTGCTATCTCTTTGAAACTTGGCACAATAATGTAGTTCCAAGTTCTATGGCTATGGTTTGTGTCCTCTGGAAGTAACCCCAAGCAGAGACTGACGAGAATCACTTTCATTGAAAGGGGTTGCCAAGGTTCCAAAAAACTACGAGTTTCCGGAAATCTCAGCAAACATTTTTTCACCCAATCGTGATGATGCTTGCAGGTAATGATCAGTACACCAGTCCCACTTGGCTCACCAAATTTCGTTCTTCTAGCTTAAACCGTTCCTTTGCAGTAACCGTTTTCATGTTTAGGTTTCACTCTGTTTTCTCCTATATGGATACATGTAGTTGGAACTCTAAATCAAACACGGTTTGTGCTATCTCTTTGAAACTTGGCACAATAATGTAGTTCCAAGTTCTATGGCTATGGTTTGTGTCCTCTGGAAGTAACCCCAAGCAGAGACTGACGAGAATCACTTTCATTGAAAGGGGTTGCCAAGCTTCCAAAAAACTACGAGTTTCCGGAAATCTCAGCAAACATTTTTTCACCCAATCGTGATGATACTTGCAGGTAATGATCAGTACACCAGTCCCACTTGGCTCACCAAATTTCGTTCTTCTAGCTTAAACCGTTCCTTTGCAGTAACCGTTTTCATGTTTAGGTTTCACTCTGTTTTCTCCTATATGGATACATGTAGTTGGAACTGTAAATCAAACACGGTTTGTGGTATCTCTTTGAAACGTGGCACAATAATGTAGTTCCAAGTTCTATGGCTATGGTTTGTGTCCTCTGGAGGTAGCCCCAAGCAGAGACTGACGAGAATCACTTTCATTGAAAGGGGTTGCCAAGCTTCCAAAAAACTACGAGTTTCCGGAAATCTCAGCAAACATTTTTTTACCCAATCTTGATGATACATCCATTTAATGATCAGTACACCAGTCCCACTTGGCTCACCAAATTTCGTTCTTCTAGGTTAAACCGTTCCTTTGCAGTAACCATTTTCATGTTTAGGTTTCACTCTGTTTTCTCCTATATGGATACATGTAGTTGGAACTCTAAATCAAACAAGGGTTGTGCTATCTCTTTGAAACTTGGCACAATAATGTAATTCCAAGTTCTATGGCTATGGTTTGTGTCCTCTGGAAGTATCCCCAAGCAGAGACTGACGAGAATCACTTTCATTGAAAGGGGTTGCCAAGCTTCCAAAAAACTACGAGTTCCCGGAAATCTCAGCAAACATTTTTTCACCCAATCGTGATGATACTTGCAGGTAATGATCAGTACACCAGTCCCACTTGGCTCACCAAATTTCGTTCTTCTAGCTTAAACCGTTCCTTTGCAGTAACCGTTTTCATGTTTAGGTTTCACTCTGTTTTCTGATATATGGATACATGTAGTTGGAACTGTAAATCAAACACGGTTTGTGGTATCTCTTTGAAACGTGGCACAATAATGTAGTTCCAAGTTCTATGGCTGTGGTTTGTGTCCTCTGGAGGTAGCCCCAAGCAGAGACTGACGAGAATCACTTTCATTGAAAGGGGTTGCCAAGCTTCCAAAAAACTACGAGTTTCCGGAAATCTCAGCAAACATTTTTTTACCCAATCTTGATGATACATCCATTTAATGATCAGTACACCAGTCCCACTTGGCTCACCAAATTTCGTTCTTCTAGGTTAAACCGTTCCTTTGCAGTAACCATTTTCATGTTTAGGTTTCACTCTGTTTTCTCCTATATGGATACATGTAGTTGGAACTCTAAATCAAACAAGGGTTGTGCTATCTCTTTGAAACTTGGCACAATAATGTAATTCCAAGTTCTATGGCTATGGTTTGTGTCCTCTGGAAGTATCCCCAAGCAGAGACTGACGAGAATCACTTTCATTGAAAGGGGTTGCCAAGCTTCCAAAAAACTACGAGTTCCCGGAAATCTCAGCAAACATTTTTTCACCCAATCGTGATGATACTTGCAGGTAATGATCAGTACACCAGTCCCACTTGGCTCACCAAATTTCGTTCTTCTAGCTTAAACCGTTCCTTTGCAGTAACCGTTTTCATGTTTAGGTTTCACTCTGTTTTCTCCTATATGGATACATGTAGTTGGAACTGTAAATCAAACACGGTTTGTGGTATCTCTTTGAAACGTGGCACAATAATGTAGTTCCAAGTTCTATGGCTATGGTTTGTGTCCTCTGGAGGTAGCCCCAAGCAGAGACTGACGAGAATCACTTTCATTGAAAGGGGTTGCCAAGCTTCCAAAAAACTACGAGTTTCCGGAAATCTCAGCAAACATTTTTTCACCCAATCTTGATGATACATCCATTTAATGATCAGTACACCAGTCCCACTTGGCTCACCAAATTTCGTTCTTCTAGGTTAAACCGTTCCTTTGCAGTAACCGTTTTCATGTTTAGGTTTCACTCTGTTTTCTCCTATATGGATACATGTAGTTGGAACTCTAAATCAAACAAGGTTTGTGCTATCTCTTTGAAACTTGGCACAATAATGTAATTCCAAGTTCTATGGCTATGGTTTGTGTCCTCTGGAAGTATCCCCAAGCAGAGACTGACGAGAATCACTTTCATTGAAAGGGGTTGCCAAGCTTCCAAAAAACTACGAGTTTCCGGAAATCTCAGCAAATATTTTTTCACCCAATCGTGATGATACTTGCAGGTAATGATCAGTACACCAGTCCCACTTGGCTCACCAAATTTCGTTCTTCTAGGTTAAACCGTTCCTTTGCAGTAACCGTTTTCATGTTTAGGTTTCACTCTGTTTTCTCCTATATGGATACATGTACTTGGAACTCTAAATCAAACACGGTTTGTGCTATCTCTTTGAAACTTGGCACAATAATGTAGTTCCAAGTTCTATGGCTATGGTTTGTGTCCTCTGGAAGTAACCCCAAGCAGAGACTGACGAGAATCACTTTCATTGAAAGGGGTTGCCAAGCTTCCAAAAAACTACGAGTTTCCGGAAATCTCAGCAAACATTTTTTCACCCAATCGTGATGATGCTTGCAGGTAATGATCAGTACACCAGTCCCACTTGGCTCACCAAATTTCGTTCTTCTAGCTTAAACCGTTCCTTTGCAGTAACCGTTTTCATGTTTAGGTTTCACTCTGTTTTCTCCTATATGGATACATGTAGTTGGAACTCTAAATCAAACACGGTTTGTGCTATCTCTTTGAAACTTGGCACAATAATGTAGTTCCAAGTTCTATGGCTATGGTTTGTGTCCTCTGGAAGTAACCCCAAGCAGAGACTGACGAGAATCACTTTCATTGAAAGGGGTTGCCAAGCTTCCAAAAAACTACGAGTTTCCGGAAATCTCAGCAAACATTTTTTCACCCAATCGTGATGATACTTGCAGGTAATGATCAGTACACCAGTCCCACTTGGCTCACCAAATTTCGTTCTTCTAGCTTAAACCGTTCCTTTGCAGTAACCGTTTTCATGTTTAGGTTTCACTCTGTTTTCTCCTATATGGATACATGTAGTTGGAACTGTAAATCAAACACGGTTTGTGGTATCTCTTTGAAACGTGGCACAATAATGTAGTTCCAAGTTCTATGGCTATGGTTTGTGTCCTCTGGAGGTAGCCCCAAGCAGAGACTGACGAGAATCACTTTCATTGAAAGGGGTTGCCAAGCTTCCAAAAAACTACGAGTTTCCGGAAATCTCAGCAAACATTTTTTTACCCAATCTTGATGATACATCCATTTAATGATCAGTACACCAGTCCCACTTGGCTCACCAAATTTCGTTCTTCTAGGTTAAACCGTTCCTTTGCAGTAACCATTTTCATGTTTAGGTTTCACTCTGTTTTCTCCTATATGGATACATGTAGTTGGAACTCTAAATCAAACAAGGGTTGTGCTATCTCTTTGAAACTTGGCACAATAATGTAATTCCAAGTTCTATGGCTATGGTTTGTGTCCTCTGGGAGTATCCCCAAGCAGAGACTGACGAGAATCACTTTCATTGAAAGGGGTTGCCAAGCTTCCAAAAAACTACGAGTTCCCGGAAATCTCAGGAAACATTTTTTCACCCAATCGTGATGATACTTGCAGGTAATGATCAGTACACCAGTCCCACTTGGCTCACCAAATTTCGTTCTTCTAGCTTAAACCGTTCCTTTGCAGTAACCGTTTTCATGTTTAGGTTTCACTCTGTTTTCTCCTATATGGATACATGTAGTTGGAACTGTAAATCAAACACGGTTTGTGGTATCTCTTTGAAACGTGGCACAATAATGTAGTTCCAAGTTCTATGGCTGTGGTTTGTGTCCTCTGGAGGTAGCCCCAAGCAGAGACTGACGAGAATCACTTTCATTGAAAGGGGTTGCCAAGCTTCCAAAAAACTACGAGTTTCCGGAAATCTCAGCAAACATTTTTTTACCCAATCTTGATGATACATCCATTTAATGATCAGTACACCAGTCCCACTTGGCTCACCAAATTTCGTTCTTCTAGGTTAAACCGTTCCTTTGCAGTAACCATTTTCATGTTTAGGTTTCACTCTGTTTTCTCCTATATGGATACATGTAGTTGGAACTCTAAATCAAACAAGGGTTGTGCTATCTCTTTGAAACTTGGCACAATAATGTAATTCCAAGTTCTATGGCTATGGTTTGTGTCCTCTGGAAGTATCCCCAAGCAGAGACTGACGAGAATCACTTTCATTGAAAGGGGTTGCCAAGCTTCCAAAAAACTACGAGTTCCCGGAAATCTCAGCAAACATTTTTTCACCCAAACGTGATGATACTTGCAGGTAATGATCAGTACACCAGTCCCACTTGGCTCACCAAATTTCGTTCTTCTAGCTTAAACCGTTCCTTTGCAGTAACCGTTTTCATGTTTAGGTTTCACTCTGTTTTCTCCTATATGGATACATGTAGTTGGAACTGTAAATCAAACACGGTTTGTGGTATCTCTTTGAAACTTGGCACAATAATGTAGTTCCAAGTTCTATGGCTATGGTTTGTGTCCTCTGGAGGTAGCCCCAAGCAGAGACTGACGAGAATCACTTTCATTGAAAGGGGTTGCCAAGCTTCCAAAAAACTACGAGTTTCCGGAAATCTCAGCAAACATTTTTTTACCCAATCTTGATGATACATCCATTTAATGATCAGTACACCAGTCCCACTTGGCTCACCAAATTTCGTTCTTCTAGGTTAAACCGTTCCTTTGCAGTAACCATTTTCATGTTTAGGTTTCACTCTGTTTTCTCCTATATGGATACATGTAGTTGGAACTCTAAATCAAACAAGGTTTGTGCTATCTCTTTGAAACTTGGCACAATAATGTAATTCCAAGTTCTATGGCTATGGTTTGTGTCCTCTGGAAGTATCCCCAAGCAGAGACTGACGAGAATCACTTTCATTGAAAGGGGTTGCCAAGCTTCCAAAAAACTACGAGTTTCCGGAAATCTCAGCAAACATTTTTTCACCCAATCGTGATGATACTTCCAGGTAATGATCAGTACACCAGTCCCACTTGGCTCACCAAATTTCGTTCTTCTAGGTTAAACCGTTCCTTTGCAGTAACCGTTTTCATGTTTAGGTTTCACTCTGTTTTCTCCTATATGGATACATGTAGTTGGAACTCTAAATCAAACACGGTTTGTGCTATCTCTTTGAAACTTGGCACAATAATGTAGTTCCAAGTTCTATGGCTATGGTTTGTGTCCTCTGGAAGTAACCCCAAGCAGAGACTGACGAGAATCACTTTCATTGAAAGGGGTTGCCAAGCTTCCAAAAAACTACGAGTTTCCGGAAATCTCAGCAAACATTTTTTCACCCAATCGTGATGATACTTGCAGGTAATGATCAGTACACCAGTCCCACTTGGCTCACCAAATTTCGTTCTTCTAGCTTAAACCATTCCTTTGCAGTAACCGTTTTCATGTTTAGGTTTCACTCTGTTTTCTCCTATATGGATACATATAGTTGGAACTCTAAATCAAACACGGTTTGTGCTAGCTCTTTGAAACTTGGCACAATAATGTAGTTCCAAGTTCTATGGCTATGGTTTGTGTCCTCTGGAAGTAGCCCCAAGCAGAGACTGACGAGAATCACTTTCATTGAAAGGGGTTGCCAAGCTTCCAAAAAACTACGAGTTTCCGGAAATCTCAGCAAACATTTTTTCACCCAATCGTGATGATACTTGCAGGTAATGATCAGTACACCAGTCCCACTTGGCTCACCAAATTTCGTTCTTCTAGCTTAAACCGTTCCTTTGCAGTAACCGTTTTCATGTTTAGGTTTCACTCTGTTTTCTCCTATATGGATACATGTAGTTGGAACTCTAAATCAAACACGGTTTGTGCTAGCTCTTTGAAACTTGGCACAATAATGTAGTTCCAAGTTCTATGGCTATGGTTTGGGTCCTCTGGAAGTAGCCCCAAGCAGAGACTGACGAGAATCACTTTCATTGAAAGGGGTTGCCAAGCTTCCAAAAAACTACGAGTTTCCTGAAAACTCAGCAAACATTTTTTCACCCAATCTTGATGATACATCCATTTAATGATCAGTACACCAGTCCCACTTGGCTCACCAAATTTCGTTCTTCTAGGTTAAACCGTTCCTTTGCAGTAACCGTTTTCATGTTTAGGTTTCACTCTGTTTTCTCCTATATGGATACATGTAGTTGGAACTCTAAATCAAACACGGTTTGTGCTAGGTCTTTGAAACTTGGCACAATAATATAGTTCCAAGTTCTAGGGCTATGGTTTGTGTCCTCTGGAAGTAGCCCCAAGCAGAGACTGACGAGAATCACTTTCATTGAAAGGGGTTGCCAAGCTTCCAAAAAACTACGAGTTTCCTGAAATCTCAGCAAACATTTTTTCACCCAATCGTGATGATACTTGCAGGTAATGATCAGTACACCAGTCCCACTTGGCTCACCAAATTTCGTTCTTCTAGGTTAAACCGTTCCTTTGCAGTAAACGTTTTCATGTTTAGGTTTCACTCTGTTTTCTCCTATATGGATACATGTAGTTGGAACTGTAAATCAAACAAGGTTTGTGGTATCTCTTTGAAACGTGGCACAATAATGTAGTTCCAAGTTCTATGGCTATGGTTTGTGTCCTCTGGAGGTAGCCCCAAGCAGAGACTGACGAGAATCACTTTCATTGAAAGGGGTTGCCAAGCTTCCAAAAAACTACGAGTTTCCGGAAATCTCAGCAAACATTTTTTCACCAATCTTGATGATACATCCATTTAATGATCAGTACACCAGTCCCACTTGGCTCACCAAATTTCGTTCTTCTAGGTTAAACCGTTCCTTTGCAGTAACCGTTTTCATGTTTAGGTTTCACTCTGTTTTCTCCTATATGGATACATGTAGTTGGAACTCTAAATCAAACAAGGTTTGTGCTATCTCTTTGAAACTTGGCACAATAATGTAATTCCAAGTTCTATGGGTATGGTTTGTGTCCTCTGGAAGTATCCCCAAGCAGAGACTGACGAGAATCACTTTCATTGAAAGGGGTTGCCAAGCTTCCAAAAAACTACAAGTTTCCGGAAATCTCAGCAAATATTTTTTCACCCAATCGTGATGATACTTGCAGGTAATGATCAGTACACCAGTCCCACTTGGCTCACCAAATTTCGTTCTTCTAGGTTAAACCGTTCCTTTGCAGTAACCGTTTTCATGTTTAGGTTTCACTCTGTTTTCTCCTATATGGATACATGTACTTGGAACTCTAAATCAAACACGGTTTGTGCTATCTCTTTGAAACTTGGCACAATAATGTAGTTCCAAGTTCTATGGCTATGGTTTGTGTCCTCTGGAAGTAACCCCAAGCAGAGACTGACGAGAATCACTTTCATTGAAAGGGGTTGCCAAGCTTCCAAAAAACTACGAGTTTCCGGAAATCTCAGCAAACATTTTTTCACCCAATCGTGATGATGCTTGCAGGTAATGATCAGTACACCAGTCCCACTTGGCTCACCAAATTTCGTTCTTCTAGCTTAAACCGTTCCTTTGCAGTAACCGTTTTCATGTTTAGGTTTCACTCTGTTTTCTCCTATATGGATACATGTAGTTGGAACTCTAAATCAAACACGGTTTGTGCTATCTCTTTGAAACTTGGCACAATAATGTAGTTCCAAGTTCTATGGCTATGGTTTGTGTCCTCTGGAAGTAGCCCCAAGCAGAGACTGACGTGAATCACTTTCATTGAAAGGGGTTGCCAAGCTTCCAAAAAACTACGAGTTTCCGGAAATCTCAGCAAACATTTTTTCACCCAATCGTGATGATACTTGCAGGTAATGATCAGTACACCAGTCCCACTTGGCTCACCAAATTTCGTTCTTCTAGCTTAAACCGTTCCTTTGCAGTAACCGTTTTCATGTTTAGGTTTCACTCTGTTTTCTCCTATATGGATACATGTAGTTGGAACTCTAAATCAAACACGGTTTGTGCTAGCTCTTTGAAACTTGGCACAATAATGTAGTTCCAAGTTCTATGGCTATGGTTTGTGTCCTCTGGAAGTAGCCCCAAGCAGAGACTGACGAGAATCACTTTCATTGAAAGGGGTTGCCAAGCTTCCAAAAAACTACGAGTTTCCTGAAAACTCAGCAAACATTTTTTCACCCAATCTTGATGATACATCCATTTAATGATCAGTACACCAGTCCCACTTGGCTCACCAAATTTCGTTCTTCTAGGTTAAACCGTTCCTTTGCAGTAACCGTTTTCATGTTTAGGTTTCACTCTGTTTTCTCCTATATGGATACATGTAGTTGGAACTCTAAATCAAACACGGTTTGTGCTAGGTCTTTGAAACTTGGCACAATAATATAGTTCCAAGTTCTAGGGCTATGGTTTGTGTCCTCTGGAAGTAGCCCCAAGCAGAGACTGACGAGAATCACTTTCATTGAAAGGGGTTGCCAAGCTTCCAAAAAACTACGAGTTTCCTGAAATCTCAGCAAACATTTTTTCACCCAATCGTGATGATACTTGCAGGTAATGATCAGTACACCAGTCCCACTTGGCTCACCAAATTTCGTTCTTCTAGGTTAAACCGTTCCTTTGCAGTAAACGTTTTCATGTTTAGGTTTCACTCTGTTTTCTCCTATATGGATACATGTAGTTGGAACTGTAAATCAAACAAGGTTTGTGGTATCTCTTTGAAACGTGGCACAATAATGTAGTTCCAAGTTCTATGGCTATGGTTTGTGTCCTCTGGAGGTAGCCCCAAGCAGAGACTGACGAGAATCACTTTCATTGAAAGGGGTTGCCAAGCTTCCAAAAAACTACGAGTTTCCGGAAATCTCAGCAAACATTTTTTCACCCAATCTTGATGATACATCCATTTAATGATCAGTACACCAGTCCCACTTGGCTCACCAAATTTCGTTCTTCTAGGTTAAACCGTTCCTTTGCAGTAACCGTTTTCATGTTTAGGTTTCACTCTGTTTTCTCCTATATGGATACATGTAGTTGGAACTCTAAATCAAACAAGGTTTGTGCTATCTCTTTGAAACTTGGCACAATAATGTAATTCCAAGTTCTATGGGTATGGTTTGTGTCCTCTGGAAGTATCCCCAAGCAGAGACTGACGAGAATCACTTTCATTGAAAGGGGTTGCCAAGCTTCCAAAAAACTACAAGTTTCCGGAAATCTCAGCAAATATTTTTTCACCCAATCGTGATGATACTTGCAGGTAATGATCAGTACACCAGTCCCACTTGGCTCACCAAATTTCGTTCTTCTAGGTTAAACCGTTCCTTTGCAGTAACCGTTTTCATGTTTAGGTTTCACTCTGTTTTCTCCTATATGAATACATGTACTTGGAACTCTAAATCAAACACGGTTTGTGCTATCTCTTTGAAACTTGGCACAATAATGTAGTTCCAAGTTCTATGGCTATGGTTTGTGTCCTCTGGAAGTAACCCCAAGCAGAGACTGACGAGAATCACTTTCATTGAAAGGGGTTGCCAAGCTTCCAAAAAACTACGAGTTTCCTGAAATCTCAGCAAACATTTTTTCACCCAATCGTGATGATGCTTGCAGGTAATGATCAGTACACCAGTCCCACTTGGCTCACCAAATTTCGTTCTTCTAGCTTAAACCGTTCCTTTGCAGTAACCGTTTTCATGTTTAGGTTTCACTCTGTTTTCTCCTATATGGATACATGTAGTTGGAACTCTAAATCAAACACGGTTTGTGCTATCTCTTTGAAACTTGGCACAATAATGTAGTTCCAAGTTCTATGGCTATGGTTTGTGTCCTCTGGAAGTAACCCCAAGCAGAGACTGACGAGAATCACTTTCATTGAAAGGGGTTGCCAAGCTTCCAAAAAACTACGAGTTTCCGGAAATCTCAGCAAACATTTTTTCACCCAATCGTGATGATACTTGCAGGTAATGATCAGTACACCAGTCCCACTTGGCTCACCAAATTTCGTTCTTCTAGCTTAAACCGTTCCTTTGCAGTAACCGTTTTCATGTTTAGGTTTCACTCTGTTTTCTCCTATATGAATACATGTAGTTGGAACTATAAATCAAACACGGTTTGTGGTATCTCTTTGAAACGTGGCACAATAATGTAGTTCCAAGTTCTATGGCTATGGTTTGTGTCCTCTGGAGGTAGCCCCAAGCAGAGACTGACGAGAATCACTTTCATTGAAAGGGGTTGCCAAGCTTCCAAAAAACTACGAGTTTCCGGAAATCTCAGCAAACATTTTTTACCCAATCTTGATGATACATCCATTTAATGATCAGTACACCAGTCCCACTTGGCTCACCAAATTTCGTTCTTCTAGGTTAAACCGTTCCTTTGCAGTAACCATTTTCATGTTTAGGTTTCACTCTGTTTTCTCCTATATGGATACATGTAGTTGGAACTCTAAATCAAACAAGGTTTGTGCTATCTCTTTGAAACTTGGCACAATAATGTAATTCCAAGTTCTATGGCTATGGTTTGTGTCCTCTGGAAGTATCCCCAAGCAGAGACTGACGAGAATCACTTTCATTGAAAGGGGTTGCCAAGCTTCCAAAAAACTACGAGTTTCCGGAAATCTCAGCAAACATTTTTTCACCCAATCGTGATGATACTTGCAGGTAATGATCAGTACACCAGTCCCACTTGACTCACCAAATTTCGTTCTTCTAGCTTAAACCGTTCCTTTGCAGTAACCGTTTTCATGTTTAGGTTTCACTCTGTTTTCTCCTATATGGATACATGTAGTTGGAACTGTAAATCAAACACGGTTTGTGGTATCTCTTTGAAACGTGGCACAATAATGTAGTTCCAAGTTCTATGGCTATGGTTTGTGTCCTCTGGAGGTAGCCCCAAGCAGAGACTGACGAGAATCACTTTCATTGAAAGGGGTTGCCAAGCTTCCAAAAAACTACGAGTTTCCGGAAATCTCAGCAAACATTTTTTTACCCAATCTTGATGATACATCCATTTAATGATCAGTACACCAGTCCACTTGGCTCACCAAATTTCGTTCTTCTAGGTTAAACCGTTCCTTTGCAGTAACCGTTTTCATGTTTAGGTTTCACTCTGTTTTCTCCTATATGGATACATGTAGTTGGAACTCTAAATCAAACACGGTTTGTGCTATCTCTTTGAAACTTGGCACAATAATGTAGTTCCAAGTTCTATGGCTATGGTTTGTGTCCTCTGGAAGTAACCCCAAGCAGAGACTGACGAGAATCACTTTCATTGAAAGGGGTTGCCAAGCTTCCAAAAAACTACGAGTTTCCGGAAATCTCAGCAAACATTTTTTCACCCAATCTTGATGATACATCCATTTAATGGTCAGTACACCAGTCCCACTTGGCTCACCAAATTTCGTTCTTCTAGGTTAAACCGTTCCTTTGCAGTAACCGTTTTCATGTTTAGGTTTCACTCTGTTTTCTCCTATATGGATACATGTAGTTGGAAATCTAAATCAAACACGGTTTGTGCTAGGTCTTTGAAACTTGGCACAATAATGTAGTTCCAAGTTCTATGGCAATGGTTTGTGTCCTATGGAAGTAGCCCCAAGCAGAGACTGACGAGAATCACTTTCATTGAAAGGGGTTGCCAAGCTTCGAAAAACTACCAGTTTCCGGAAATCTCAGCAAACATTTTTTCACCCAATCGTGATGATACTTGCAGGTAATGATCAGTACACCAGTCCCACTTGGCTCACCAAATTTCGTTCTTCTAGGTTAAACCGTTCCTTTGCAGTAACCGTTTTCATGTTTAGGTTTCACTCTGTTTTCTCCTATATGGATACATGTAGTTGGAACTCTAAATCAAACACGGTTTGTGCTATCTCTTTGAAACGTGGCACAATAATGTAGTTCCAAGTTCTATGGCTATGGTTTGTGTCCTCTGGAGGTAGCCCCAAGCAGAGACTGACGAGAATCACTTTCATTGAAAGGGGTTGCCAAGCTTCCAAAAAACTACGAGTTTCCGGAAATCTCAGCAAACATTTTTTCACCCAATCTTGATGATACATCCATTTAATGATCAGTACACCAGTCCCACTTGGCTCACCAAATTTCGTTCTTCTAGGTTAAACCGTTCCTTTGCAGTAACCGTTTCATGTTTAGGTTTCACTCTGTTTTCTCCTATATGGATACATGTAGTTGGAACTCTAAATCAAACACGGTTTGTGCTATCTCTTTGAAACTTGGCACAATAATGTAGTTCCAAGGTCTATGGCTATGGTTTGTGTCCTCTGGAAGTAACCCAAGCAGAGACTGACGAGAATCACTTTCATTGAAAGGGGTTGCCAAGCTTCCAAAAAACTACGAGTTTCCGGAAATCTCAGCAAACATTTTTTCACCCAATCGTGATGATACTTGCAGGTAATGATCAGTACACTAGTCCCACTTGGCTCACCAAATTTCGTTCTTCTAGGTTAAAGCGTTCCTTTGCAGTAACCGTTTTCATGTTTAGGTTTCACTCTGTTTTCTCCTATATGGATACATGTAGTTGGAACTCTAAATCAAACACGGTTTGTGCTATCTCTTTGAAACTTGGCACAATAATGTAGTTCCAAGTTCTATGGCTATGGTTTGTGTCCTCTGGAAGTAACCCCAAGCAGAGACTGACGAGAATCACTTTCATTGAAAGGGGTTGCCAAGCTTCCAAAAAAAACTACGAGTTCCGGAAATCTCAGCAAACATTTTTTCACCCAATCGTGATGATACTTGCAGGTAATGATCAGTACACCAGTCCCACTTGGCTCACCAAATTTCGTTCTTCTAGCTTAAACCATTCCTTTGCAGTAACTGTTTTCATGTTTAGGTTTCACTCTGTTTTCTCCTATATGGATACATATAGTTGGAACTCTAAATCAAACACGGTTTGTGCTAGCTCTTTGAAACTTGGCACAATAATGTAGTTCCAAGTTCTATGGCATGGTTTGTGTCCTCTGGAAGTAGCCCCAAGCAGAGACTGACGAGAATCACTTTCATTGAAAGGGGTTGCCAAGCTTCCAAAAAACTACGAGTTTCCGAAATCTCAGCAAACATTTTTTCACCCAATCGTGATGATACTTGCAGGTAATGATCAGTACACCAGTCCCACTTGGCTCACCAAATTTCGTTCTTCTAGCTTTAAACCGTTCCTTTGCAGTAACCGTTTTCATGTTTAGGTTTCACTCTGTTTTCTCCTATATGGATACATGTAGTTGGAACTCTAAATCAAACACGGTTTGTGCTAGCTCTTTGAAACTTGGCACAATAATGTAGTTCCAAGTTCTATGGCAATGGTTTGTGTCCTCTGGAAGTAGCCCCAAGCAGAGACTGACGAGAATCACTTTCATTGAAAGGGGTTGCCAAGCTTCCAAAAATCTACGAGTTTCCGGAAATCTCAGCAAACATTTTTTCACCCAATCGTGATGATACTTGCAGGTAATGATCAGTACACCAGTCCCACTTGGCTCACCAAATTTCGTTCTTCTAGCTTAAACCATTCCTTTGCAGTAACCGTTTTCATGTTTAGGGTTCACTCTGTTTTCTCCTTTATGGATACATATAGTTGGAACTCTAAATCAAACACGGTTTGTGCTATCTCTTTGAAACTTGGCACAATAATGTAGTTCCAAGTTCTATGGCTATGGTTTGTGTCCTCTGGAAGTAGCCCCAAGCAGAGACTGACGAGAATCACTTTCATTGAAAGGGGTTGCCAAGCTTCCAAAAAACTACGAGTTTCCGGAAATCTCAGCAAACATTTTTTCACCCAATCTTGATGATACATCCATTTAATGATCAGTACACCAGTCCCACTTGGCTCACCAAATTTCGTTCTTCTAGGTTAAACCGTTCCTTTGCAGTAACCGTTTTCATGTTTAGGTTTCACTCTGTTTTCTCCTATATGGATACATGTAGTTGGAACTCTAAATCAAACACGGTTTGTGCTAGCTCTTTGAAACTTGGCACAATAATGTAGTTCCAAGTTCTAGGGCTATGGTTTGTGTCCTCTGGAAGTAGCCCCAAGCAGAGACTGACGAGAATCACTTTCATTGAAAGGGGTTGCCAAGCTTCCAAAAAACTACGAGTTTCCGGAAATCTCAGCAAACATTTTTTCACCCAATCGTGATGATACTTGCAGGTAATGATCAGTACACCAGTCCCACTTGGCTCACCAAATTTCGTTCTTCAAGGTTAAACCGTTCCTTTGCAGTAACCGTTTTCATGTTTAGGTTTCACTCTGTTTTCTCCTATATGGATACATGTAGTTGTAACTGTAAATCAAACACGGTTTGTGCTAGCACTTTGAAACTTGGCACAATAATGTAGTTCCAAGTTCTATGGCTATGGATTGTGTCTCTGGAAGTAGCCCCAAGCAGAGACTGACGAGAATCACTTTCATTCAAAGGGGTTTGCCAAGCTTCCAAAAAACTACGAGTTTCCTGAAATCTCAG
>NW_027553532.1:0-36986 GCF_045843805.1 Urocitellus parryii
TGAAAGGGATTCTCGTCAGTCTCTGCTTGGGGCTACTTCAATAGCACACAAACCATAGCGATAGAACTTGGAACTACATTATTGTGCCAAGTTTCAAAGAGCTAGCACAAACCGTGTTTGATTTAGAGTTCCAACTACATGTATCCATATAGGAGAAACAGAGTGAAACCTAAACATGAAAACGGTTACTGCAAAGGAACGGTTAAACCTAGAAGAACGAAATTTAGTGAGCCAAGTGAGATTCATGTACTGATCACAACCTGCAAGTATCATAAAGATTGGGTGAAAAAATGTTTGCTGAGATTTCAGGAAACTCGTAGTTTTTTGGAAGCTTGGCAACCCCTTTCAATGAAAGGGATTCTCGTCAGTCTCTGCTTGGGGCTACTTCAATAGCACACAAACCATAGCGATAGAACTTGGAACTACATTATTGTGCCAAGTTTCAAAGAGCTAGCACAAACCGTGTTTGATTTAGAGTTCCAACTACATGTATCCATATAGGAGAAAACAGAGTGAAACCTAAACATGAAAACGGTTACTGCAAAGGAACGGTTTAACCTAGAAGAACGAAATTTGGTGAGCCAAGTGGGATTGGTGTACTGATCATTAAATAGAAGTATCATCAAGATTGGGTGAAAAAATGTTAGCTGAGATTTCAGGAAACTCGTAGTTTTTTGGAAGCTTGGCAACCACTTTCAATGAAAGGGATTCTTGTCAGTCTCTGCTTGGGGCTACTTCAATAGCACACAAACCATAGCGATAGAACTTGGAACTACATTATTGTGCCAAGTTTTAAAGAGCTAGCACAAACCGTGTTTGATTTAGAGTTCCAACTACATGTATCCAATATAGGAGAAAAACAGAGTGAACCTAAACATGAAAACGGTTACTGCAAAGGAACGGTTAAACCTAGAAGAACGAAATTTGGTGAGCCAAGTGGGATTCCTGTACTGATCACTTCCTGCAAGTATCATCAAGATTGGGTGAAAAAATGTTTGCTGAGATTTCAGGAAACTCGCAGTTTTTTGGAAGCTTGGCAACCCCTTTCAATGAAAGGGATTCTCGTCAGTCTCTGCTTGGGGCTACTTCAATAGCACACAAACCATAGCGATACAACTTGGAACTACATTATTGTGCCAAGTTTCAAAGAGCTAGCACAAACCGTGTTTGATTTAGAGTTCCAACTACACGTATCTATATAGGAGAAAACAGAGTGAAACCTAAACATGAAAACGGTTACTGCAAAGGAACGGTTTAACCTAGAAGAACGAAATTTGGTGTGCCAAGTGGGATTGGTGTACTGATCATTAAATGGGAGTATCATCAAGATTGGGTGAAAAAATATCTGCTGAGATTTCAGGAAACTCGCAGTTTTTTGAAGCATGGCAACCCCTTTTCTATGAAAGGGATTCTCGTCAGTCTCTGCTTGGGGCTACTTCAATAGCACACAAACCATAGCGATAGAACTTGGAACTACATTATTGTGCCAAGTTCAAAGAGCTAGCACAAACCGTGTTTGATTTAGAGTTCCAACTACATGTATCCATATAGGAGAAAACAGAGTGAAACCTAAACATGAAAACGGTTACTGCAAAGGAACGGTTAATCCTAGAAGAACGAAATTTAGTGAGCCAAGTGAGATTCGTGTACTGATCACAACCTGCAAGTATCTTAAAGATTGGGTGAAAAAATGTTTGCTGAGATTTCAGGAAACTCGCAGTTTTTTGGAAGCTTGGCAACCCCTTTCAATGAAAGGGATTCTCGTCAGTCTCTGCTTGGGGCTACTTCAATAGCACACAAACCATAGCGATACAACTTGGAACTACATTATTGTGACAAGTTTCAAAGAGCTAGCACAAACCGTGTTTAATTTAGAGTTCCAACTACATGTATCCATATAGGAGAAAACAGAGTGAAACCTAAATATGAAAACAATTACTGCAAAGGAACGGTTTAACCTAGAAGAACGAAATTTGGTGAGCCAAGTGGGATGGGTGTACTGATCATTAAATGGAAGTATCATCAAGATTGGGTGAAAAAATGTTAGCTGAGATTTCAGGAAACTCGTAGTTTTTTGGAAGCTTTATAACCCCTTTCAATGAAAGGGATTCTCGTCAGTCTCTTCTTGGGGCTACTTCAATAGCACACAAACCATAGCGATAGAACTTGGAACTACATTATTGTGCCAAGTTTCAAAGAGCTAGCACAAACCGTGTTTGATTTAGAGTTCCAACTACATGTATCCATATAGGAGAAAACAGAGTGAAACCTAAACATGAAAACGGTTACTGCAAAGGAACGGTTAAACCTAGAAGAACGAAATTTAGTGAGCCAAGTGAGATTCATGTACTGATCACAACCTGCAAGTATCATAAAGATTGGGTGAAAAAATGTTTGCTGAGATTTCAGGAAACTCGTAGTTTTTTGGAAGCTTGGCAACCCCTTTCAATGAAAGGGATTCTCGTCAGTCTCTGCTTGGGGCTACTTCAATAGCACACAAACCATAGCGATAGAACTTGGAACTACATTATTGTGCCAAGTTTCAAAGAGCTAGCACAAACCGTGTTTGATTTAGAGTTCCAACTACATGTATCCATATAGGAGAAAACAGAGAGAAACCTAAACTTTAAAACGGTTACTGCAAAGGAACGGTTTAACCTAGAAGAACGAAATTTGGTGTGCCAAGTGGGATTGGTGTACTGATCATTAAATGGAAGTATCATCAAGACTGGGTGAAAAAATGTCTGCTGAGATTTCAGGAAACTCGCAGTTTTTTGAAGCCTGGCAACCCCTTTCTATGAAAGGGATTCTCGTCAGTCTCTGCTTGGGGCTACTTCAATAGCACACAAACCATAGCGATAGAACTTGGAACTACATTATTGTGCCAAGTTTCAAAGAGCTAGCACAAACCGTGTTTGATTTAGAGTTCCAACTACATGTATCCATATAGGAGAAAACAGAGTGAAACCTAAACATGAAAACGGTTACTGCAAAGGAACGGTTTAACCTAGAAGAACGAAATTTGGTGAGCCAAGTGGGATTGGTGTACTGATCATT
Source organism: Urocitellus parryii (assembly GCF_045843805.1). NCBI lineage: Eukaryota > Metazoa > Chordata > Mammalia > Rodentia > Sciuridae > Urocitellus > Urocitellus parryii. The sequence continues at coordinate 3,058 of NW_027553532.1, forward strand.
AAATAGAAGTATCATCAAGATTGGGTGAAAAAATGTTAGCTGAGATTTCAGGAAACTCGTAGTTTTTTTGGAAGCTTGGCAACCACTTTCAATGAAAGGGATTCTTGTCAGTCTCTGCTTGGGGCTACTTCAATAGCACACAAACCATAGCGATAGAACTTGGAACTACATTATTGTGCCAAGTTTCAAAGAGCTAGCACAAACCGTGTTTGATTTAGAGTTCCAACTACATGTATCCATATAGGAGAAAACAGAGTGAAACCTAAACATGAAAACGGTTACTGCAAAGGAACGGTTAAACCTAGAAGAACGAAATTTGGTGAGCCAAGTGGGATTCCTGTACTGATCACTTCCTGCAAGTATCATCAAGATTGGGTGAAAAAATGTTTGCTGAGATTTCAGGAAACTCGCAGTTTTTTGGAAGTTTGGCAACCCCTTTCAATGAAAGGGATTCTCGTCAGTCTCTGCTTGGGGCTACTTCAATAGCACACAAACCATAGCGATAGAACTTGGAACTACATTATTGTGCCAAGTTTCAAAGAGCTAGCACAAACCGTGTTTGATTTAGAGTTCCAACTACACGTATCTATATAGGAGAAAACAGAGTGAAACCTAAACATGAAAACGGTTACTGCAAAGGAACGGTTTAACCTAGAAGAACGAAATTTGGTGTGCCAAGTGGGATTGGTGTACTGATCATTAAATGGAAGTATCATCAAGATTGGGTGAAAAAATATCTGCTGAGATTTCAGGAAACTCGCAGTTTTTTGAAGCATGGCAACCCCTTTCTATGAAAGGGATTCTCGTCAGTCTCTGCTTGGGGCTACTTCAATAGCACACAAACCATAGCGATAGAACTTGGAACTACATTATTGTGCCAAGTTCAAAGAGCTAGCACAAACCGTGTTTGATTTAGAGTTCCAACTACATGTATCCATATAGGAGAAAACAGAGTGAAACCTAAACTTGAAAACGGTTACTGCAAAGGAACGGTTAATCCTAGAAGAACGAAATTTAGTGAGCCAAGTGAGATTCGTGTACTGATCACAACCTGCAAGTATCTTAAAGATTGGGTGAAAAAATGTTTGCTGAGATTTCAGGAAACTCGCAGTTTTTTGGAAGCTTGGCAACCCCTTTCAATGAAAGGGATTCTCGTCAGTCTCTGCTTGGGGCTACTTCAATAGCACACAAACCATAGCGATACAACTTGGAACTACATTATTGTGACAAGTTTCAAAGAGCTAGCACAAACCGTGTTTAATTTAGAGTTCCAACTACATGTATCCATATAGGAGAAAACAGAGTGAAACCTAAACATGAAAACGGTTACTGCAAAGGAACGTTTTAACCTAGAAGAACGAAATTTGGTGAGCCAAGTGGGATTGGTGTACTGATCATTAAATGGAAGTATCATCAAGATTGGGTGAAAAAATGTTTGCTGAGATTTCAGGAAACTCGTAGTTTTTTGGAAGCTTGATAACCCCTTTCAATGAAAGGGATTCTCGTCAGTCTCTTCTTGGGGCTACTTCAATAGCACACAAACCATAGCGATAGAACTTGGAACTACATTATTGTGCCAAGTTTCAAAGAGCTAGCACAAACCGTGTTTGATTTAGAGTTCCAACTACATGTATCCATATAGGAGAAAACAGAGTGAAACCTAAACATGAAAACGGTTACTGCAAAGGAACGGTTAAACCTAGAAGAACGAAATTTAGTGAGCCAAGTGAGATTCATGTACTGATCACAACCTGCAAGTATCATAAAGATTGGGTGAAAAAATATTTGCTGAGATTTCAGGAAACTCGTAGTTTTTTGGAAGCTTGGCAACCCCTTTCAATGAAAGGGATTCTCGTCAGTCTCTGCTTGGGGCTACTTCAATAGCACACAAACCATAGCGATAGAACTTGGAACTACATTATTGTGCCAAGTTTCAAAGAGCTAGCACAAACCGTGTTTGATTTAGAGTTCCAACTACATGTATCCATATAGGAGAAAACAGAGAGAAACCTAAACTTTAAAACGGTTACTGCAAAGGAACGGTTTAACCTAGAAGAACGAAATTTGGTGTGCCAAGTGGGATTGGTGTACTGATCATTAAATGGAAGTATCATCAAGACTGGGTGAAAAAATGTCTGCTGAGATTTCAGGAAACTCGCAGTTTTTTGAAGCCTGGCAACCCCTTTCTATGAAAGGGATTCTCGTCAGTCTCTGCTTGGGGCTACTTCAATAGCACACAAACCATAGCGATAGAACTTGGAACTACATTATTGTGCCAAGTTTCAAAGAGCTAGCACAAACCGTGTTTGATTTAGAGTTCCAACTACATGTATCCATATAGGAGAAAACAGAGTGAAACCTAAACATGAAAACGGTTACTGCAAAGGAACGGTTTAACCTAGAAGAACGAAATTTGGTGAGCCAAGTGGGATTGGTGTACTGATCATTAAATAGAAGTATCATCAAGATTGGGTGAAAAAATGTTAGCTGAGATTTCAGGAAACTCGTAGTTTTTTGGAAGCTTGGCAACCACTTTCAATGAAAGGGATTCTTGTCAGTCTCTGCTTGGGGCTACTTCAATAGCACACAAACCATAGCGATAGAACTTGGAACTACATTATTGTGCCAAGTTTCAAAGAGCTAGCACAAACCGTGTTTGATTTAGAGTTCCAACTACATGTATCCATATAGGAGAAAACAGAGTGAAACCTAAACATGAAAACGGTTACTGCAAAGGAACGGTTAAACCTAGAAGAACGAAATTTGGTGAGCCAAGTGGGATTCCTGTACTGATCACTTCCTGCAAGTATCATCAAGATTGGGTGAAAAAATGTTTGCTGAGATTTCAGGAAACTCGCAGTTTTTTGGAAGTTTGGCAACCCCTTTCAATGAAAGGGATTCTCGTCAGTCTCTGCTTGGGGCTACTTCAATAGCACACAAACCATAGCGATAGAACTTGGAACTACATTATTGTGCCAAGTTTCAAAGAGCTAGCACAAACCGTGTTTGATTTAGAGTTCCAACTACACGTATCTATATAGGAGAAAACAGAGTGAAACCTAAACATGAAAACGGTTACTGCAAAGGAACGGTTTAACCTAGAAGAACGAAATTTGGTGTGCCAAGTGGGATTGGTGTACTGATCATTAAATGGAAGTATCATCAAGATTGGGTGAAAAAATATCTGCTGAGATTTCAGGAAACTCGCAGTTTTTTGAAGCATGGCAACCCCTTTCTATGAAAGGGATTCTCGTCAGTCTCTGCTTGGGGCTACTTCAATAGCACACAAACCATAGCGATAGAACTTGGAACTACATTATTGTGCCAAGTTCAAAGAGCTAGCACAAACCGTGTTTGATTTAGAGTTCCAACTACATGTATCCATATAGGAGAAAACAGAGTGAAACCTAAACTTGAAAACGGTTACTGCAAAGGAACGGTTAATCCTAGAAGAACGAAATTTAGTGAGCCAAGTGAGATTCGTGTACTGATCACAACCTGCAAGTATCTTAAAGATTGGGTGAAAAAATGTTTGCTGAGATTTCAGGAAACTCGCAGTTTTTTGGAAGCTTGGCAACCCCTTTCAATGAAAGGGATTCTCGTCAGTCTCTGCTTGGGGCTACTTCAATAGCACACAAACCATAGCGATACAACTTGGAACTACATTATTGTGACAAGTTTCAAAGAGCTAGCACAAACCGTGTTTAATTTAGAGTTCCAACTACATGTATCCATATAGGAGAAAACAGAGTGAAACCTAAATATGAAAACAATTACTGCAAAGGAACGGTTTAACCTAGAAGAACGAAATTTGGTGAGCCAAGTGGGATGGGTGTACTGATCATTAAATGGAAGTATCATCAAGATTGGGTGAAAAAATGTTAGCTGAGATTTCAGGAAACTCGTAGTTTTTTGGAAGCTTGATAACCCCTTTCAATGAAAGGGATTCTCGTCAGTCTCTTCTTGGGGCTACTTCAATAGCACACAAACCATAGCGATAGAACTTGGAACTACATTATTGTGCCAAGTTTCAAAGAGCTAGCACAAACCGTGTTTGATTTAGAGTTCCAACTACATGTATCCATATAGGAGAAAACAGAGTGAAACCTAAACATGAAAACGGTTACTGCAAAGGAACGGTTAAACCTAGAAGAACGAAATTTGGTGAGCCAAGTGGGATTCCTGTACTGATCACTTCCTGCAAGTATCATCAAGATTGGGTGAAAAAATGTTTGCTGAGATTTCAGGAAACTCGCAGTTTTTTGGAAGCTTGGCAACCCCTTTCAATGAAAGGGATTCTCGTCAGTCTCTGCTTGGGGCTACTTCAATAGCACACAAACCATAGCGATAGAACTTGGAACTACATTATTGTGCCAAGTTTCAAAGAGCTAGCACAAACCGTGTTTGATTTAGAGTTCCAACTACACGTATCTATATAGGAGAAAACAGAGTGAAACCTAAACATGAAAACGGTTACTGCAAAGGAACGGTTTAACCTAGAAGAACGAAATTTGGTGTGCCAAGTGGGATTGGTGTACTGATCATTAAATGGAAGTATCATCAAGATTGGGTGAAAAAATATCTGCTGAGATTTCAGGAAACTCGCAGTTTTTTGAAGCATGGCAACCCCTTTCTATGAAAGGGATTCTCGTCAGTCTCTGCTTGGGGCTACTTCAATAGCACACAAACCATAGCGATAGAACTTGGAACTACATTATTGTGCCAAGTTCAAAGAGCTAGCACAAACCGTGTTTGATTTAGAGTTCCAACTACATGTATCCATATAGGAGAAAACAGAGTGAAACCTAAACTTGAAAACGGTTACTGCAAAGGAACGGTTAATCCTAGAAGAACGAAATTTAGTGAGCCAAGTGAGATTCGTGTACTGATCACAACCTGCAAGTATCTTAAAGATTGGGTGAAAAAATGTTTGCTGAGATTTCAGGAAACTCGCAGTTTTTTGGAAGCTTGGCAACCCCTTTCAATGAAAGGGATTCTCGTCAGTCTCTGCTTGGGGCTACTTCAATAGCACACAAACCATAGTGATACAACTTGGAACTACATTATTGTGACAAGTTTCAAAGAGCTAGCACAAACCGTGTTTAATTTAGAGTTCCAACTACATGTATCCATATAGGAGAAAACAGAGTGAAACCTAAATATGAAAACAATTACTGCAAAGGAACGGTTTAACCTAGAAGAACGAAATTTGGTGAGCCAAGTGGGATGGGTGTACTGATCATTAAATGGAAGTATCATCAAGATTGGGTGAAAAAATGTTAGCTGAGATTTCAGGAAACTCGTAGTTTTTTGGAAGCTTGATAACCCCTTTCAATGAAAGGGATTCTCGTCAGTCTCTTCTTGGGGCTACTTCAATAGCACACAAACCATAGCGATAGAACTTGGAACTACATTATTGTGCCAAGTTTCAAAGAGCTAGCACAAACCGTGTTTGATTTAGAGTTCCAACTACATGTATCCATATAGGAGAAAACAGAGTGAAACCTAAACATGAAAACGGTTACTGCAAAGGAACGGTTAAACCTAGAAGAACGAAATTTAGTGAGCCAAGTGAGATTCATGTACTGATCACAACCTGCAAGTATCATAAAGATTGGGTGAAAAAATGTTTGCTGAGATTTCAGGAAACTCGTAGTTTTTTGGAAGCTTGGCAACCCCTTTCAATGAAAGGGATTCTCGTCAGTCTCTGCTTGGGGCTACTTCAATAGCACACAAACCATAGCGATAGAACTTGGAACTACATTATTGTGCCAAGTTTCAAAGAGCTAGCACAAACCGTGTTTGATTTAGAGTTCCAACTACATGTATCCATATAGGAGAAAACAGAGAGAAACCTAAACATTAAAACGGTTACTGCAAAGGAACGGTTTAACCTAGAAGAACGAAATTTGGTGTGCCAAGTGGGATTGGTGTACTGATCATTAAATGGAAGTATCATCAAGACTGGGTGAAAAAATGTCTGCTGAGATTTCAGGAAACTCGCAGTTTTTTGAAGCCTGGCAACCCCTTTCTATGAAAGGGATTCTCGTCAGTCTCTGCTTGGGGCTACTTCAATAGCACACAAACCATAGCGATAGAACTTGGAACTACATTATTGTGCCAAGTTCAAAGAGCTAGCACAAACCGTGTTTGATTTAGAGTTCCAACTACATGTATCCATATAGGAGAAAACAGAGTGAAACCTAAACTTGAAAACGGTTACTGCAAAGGAACGGTTAATCCTAGAAGAACGAAATTTAGTGAGCCAAGTGAGATTCGTGTACTGTTCACAACCTGCAAGTATCTTAAAGATTGGGTGAAAAAATGTTTGCTGAGATTTCAAGAAACTCGTAATTTTTTGGAAGCTTGGCAACCCCTTTCAATGAAAGGGATTCTCGTCAGTCTCTGCTTGGGGCTACTTCAATAGCACACAAACCCTAGCGATAGAACTTGAAACTACATTATTGTGCCAAGTTTCAAAGAGCTAGCACAAACCGTGTTTGATTTAGAGTTCCAACTACATGTATCCATATAGGAGAAAACAGAGTGAAACCTAAATATGAAAACGATTACTGCAAAGGAACGGTTTAACCTAGAAGAACGAAATTTGGTGAGCCAAGTAGGATTGGTGTACTGATCATTAAATGGAAGTATCATCAAGATTGGGTGAAAAAATGTTAGCTGAGATTTCAGGAAACTCGTAGATTTTTGGAAGCTTGATAACCCCTTTCAATGAAAGGGATTCTCGTCAGTCTCTGCTTGGGGCTACTTCAATAGCACACAAACCATAGCCATAGAACTTGGAACTACATTATTGTGCCAAGTTTCAAAGAGCTAGCACAAACCGTGTTTGATTTAGAGTTCCAACTACATGTATCCATATAGGAGAAAACAGAGTGAAACCTAAACATGAAAACGGTTACTGCAAAGGAACGGTTTAACTTAGAAGAATGAAATTTGGTGACCAAAGTGGGATTCGTGTACTGATCATTAAATGGAAGTATCATCAAGATTGGGTGAAAAAATGTTTGCTCACATTTCAGGAAACTCGTAGTTTTTTGGAAGCTTGGCAACCCCTTTCAATGAAAGGGATTCTCGTCAGTCTCTGCTTGGGGCTACTTCAATAGCACACAAACCATAGTGATAGAACTTGGAACTACATTATTGTGCCAAGTTTCAAAGAGCTAGCACAAACCGTGTTTGATTTAGAGTTCCAACTACATGTATCCATATAGGAGAAAACAGAGTGAAACCTAAACATGAAAACGGTTACTGCAAAGGAACGGTTTAACTTAGAAGAACGAAATTTGGTGAGCCAAGTGGGATTCGTGTACTGATCATTAAATGGAAGTATCATCAAGATTTGGTGAAAAAGTGTTTGCTGATATTTCAGGAAACTCGTAGTTTTTTGGAAGCTTGGCAACCCCTTTCAATGAAAGGGATTCTCGTCAGTCTCTGCTTGGGGCTACTTCAATAGCACACAAACCATAGCGATAGAACTTGGAACTACATTATTGTGCCAAGTTTCAAAGAGCTAGCACAAACCGTGTTTGATTTAGAGTTCCAACTACATGTTTCCATATCGGAGAAAACAGAGTGAAACCTAAACATGAAAACGGTTACTGCAAAGGAACGGTTTAACCTAGAAGAACGAAATTTGGTGTGCCAAGTGGGATTGGTGTACTGATCATTAAATGGAAGTATCATCAAGATTGTGTGAAAAAATGTCTGCTGAGATTTCAGGAAACTCGCAGTTTTTTGAAGCCTGGCAACCCCTTTCTATGAAAGGGATTCTCGTCAGTCTCTGCTTGGGGCTTCTTCAATAGCACACAAAGCATAGCGATAGAACTTGGAACTACATTATTGTGCCAAGTTTCAAAGAGCTATCACAAACCGTGTTTGATTTAGAGTTCCAACTACATGTATCCATATAGGAGAAAACAGAGTGAAACCTAAATATGAAAACAATTACTGCAAAGGAACGGTTTAACCTAGAAGAACGAAATTTGGTGAGCCAAGTGGGATGGGTGTACTGATCATTAAATGGAAGTATCATCAAGATTGGGTGAAAAAATGTTAGCTGAGATTTCAGGAAACTCGTAGTTTTTTGGAAGCTTGATAACCCCTTTCAATGAAAGGGATTCTCGTCAGTCTCTTCTTGGGGCTACTTCAATAGCACACAAACCATAGCGATAGAACTTGGAACTACATTATTGTGCCAAGTTTCAAAGAGCTAGCACAAACCGTGTTTGATTTAGAGTTCCAACTACATGTATCCATATAGGAGAAAACAGAGTGAAACCTAAACATGAAAACGGTTACTGCAAAGGAACGGTTAAACCTAGAAGAACGAAATTTAGTGAGCCAAGTGAGATTCATGTACTGATCACAACCTGCAAGTATCATAAAGATTGGGTGAAAAAATGTTTGCTGAGATTTCAGGAAACTCGTAGTTTTTTGGAAGCTTGGCAACCCCTTTCAATGAAAGGGATTCTCGTCAGTCTCTGCTTGGGGCTACTTCAATAGCACACAAACCATAGCGATAGAACTTGGAACTACATTATTGTGCCAAGTTTCAAAGAGCTAGCACAAACCGTGTTTGATTTAGAGTTCCAACTACATGTATCCATATAGGAGAAAACAGAGAGAAACCTAAACATGAAAACGGTTACTGCAAAGGAACGGTTTAACCTAGAAGAACGAAATTTGGTGTGCCAAGTGGGATTGGTGTACTGATCATTAAATGGAAGTATCATCAAGACTGGGTGAAAAAATGTCTGCTGAGATTTCAGGAAACTCGCAGTTTTTTGAAGCCTGGCAACCCCTTTCTATGAAAGGGATTCTCGTCAGTCTCTGCTTGGGGCTACTTCAATAGCACACAAACCATAGCGATAGAACTTGGAACTACATTATTGTGCCAAGTTTCAAAGAGCTAGCACAAACCGTGTTTGATTTAGAGTTCCAACTACATGTATCCATATAGGAGAAAACAGAGTGAAACCTAAACATGAAAACGGTTACTGCAAAGGAACGGTTTAACCTAGAAGAACGAAATTTGGTGAGCCAAGTGGGATTGGTGTACTGATCATTAAATAGAAGTATCATCAAGATTGGGTGAAAAAATGTTAGCTGAGATTTCAGGAAACTCGTAGTTTTTTGGAAGCTTGGCAACCACTTTCAATGAAAGGGATTCTTGTCAGTCTCTGCTTGGGGCTACTTCAATAGCACACAAACCATAGCGATAGAACTTGGAACTACATTATTGTGCCAAGTTTTAAAGAGCTAGCACAAACCGTGTTTGATTTAGAGTTCCAACTACATGTATCCATATAGGAGAAAACAGAGTGAAACCTAAACATGAAAACGGTTACTGCAAAGGAACGGTTAAACCTAGAAGAACGAAATTTGGTGAGCCAAGTGGGATTCCTGTACTGATCACTTCCTGCAAGTATCATCAAGATTGGGTGAAAAAATGTTTGCTGAGATTTCAGGAAACTCGCAGTTTTTTGGAAGCTTGGCAACCCCTTTCAATGAAAGGGATTCTCGTCAGTCTCTGCTTGGGGCTACTTCAATAGCACACAAACCATAGCGATAGAACTTGGAACTACATTATTGTGCCAAGTTTCAAAGAGCTAGCACAAACCGTGTTTGATTTAGAGTTCCAACTACACGTATCTATATAGGAGAAAACAGAGTGAAACCTAAACATGAAAACGGTTACTGCAAAGGAAAGGTTTAACCTAGAAGAACGAAATTTGGTGTGCCAAGTGGGATTGGTGTACTGATCATTAAATGGAAGTATCATCAAGATTGGGTGAAAAAATGTTAGCTGAGATTTCAGGAAACTCGTAGTTTTTTGGAAGCTTGATAACCCCTTTCAATGAAAGGGATTCTCGTCAGTCTCTTCTTGGGGCTACTTCAATAGCACACAAACCATAGCGATAGAACTTGGAACTACATTATTGTGCCAAGTTTCAAAGAGCTAGCACAAACCGTGTTTGATTTAGAGTTCCAACTACATGTATCCATATAGGAGAAAACAGAGTGAAACCTAAACATGAAAACGGTTACTGCAAAGGAACGGTTAAACCTAGAAGAACGAAATTTAGTGAGCCAAGTGAGATTCATGTACTGATCACAACCTGCAAGTATCATAAAGATTGGGTGAAAAAATGTTTGCTGAGATTTCAGGAAACTCGTAGTTTTTTGGAAGCTTGGCAACCCCTTTCAATGAAAGGGATTCTCGTCAGTCTCTGCTTGGGGCTACTTCAATAGCACACAAACCATAGCGATAGAACTTGGAACTACATTATTGTGCCAAGTTTCAAAGAGCTAGCACAAACCGTGTTTGATTTAGAGTTCCAACTACATGTATCCATATAGGAGAAAACAGAGAGAAACCTAAACATGAAAACGGTTACTGCAAAGGAACGGTTTAACCTAGAAGAACGAAATTTGGTGTGCCAAGTGGGATTGGTGTACTGATCATTAAATGGAAGTATCATCAAGACTGGGTGAAAAAATGTCTGCTGAGATTTCAGGAAACTCGCAGTTTTTTGAAGCCTGGCAACCCCTTTCTATGAAAGGGATTCTCGTCAGTCTCTGCTTGGGGCTACTTCAATAGCACACAAACCATAGCGATAGAACTTGGAACTACATTATTGTGCCAAGTTTCAAAGAGCTAGCACAAACCGTGTTTGATTTAGAGTTCCAACTACATGTATCCATATAGGAGAAAACAGAGTGAAACCTAAACATGAAAACGGTTACTGCAAAGGAACGGTTTAACCTAGAAGAACGAAATTTGGTGAGCCAAGTGGGATTGGTGTACTGATCATTAAATAGAAGTATCATCAAGATTGGGTGAAAAAATGTTAGCTGAGATTTCAGGAAACTCGTAGTTTTTTGGAAGCTTGGCAACCACTTTCAATGAAAGGGATTCTTGTCAGTCTCTGCTTGGGGCTACTTCAATAGCACACAAACCATAGCGATAGAACTTGGAACTACATTATTGTGCCAAGTTTCAAAGAGCTAGCACAAACCGTGTTTGATTTAGAGTTCCAACTACATGTATCCATATAGGAGAAAACAGAGTGAAACCTAAACATGAAAACGGTTACTGCAAAGGAACGGTTAAACCTAGAAGAACGAAATTTGGTGAGCCAAGTGGGATTCCTGTACTGATCACTTCCTGCAAGTATCATCAAGATTGGGTGAAAAAATGTTTGCTGAGATTTCAGGAAACTCGCAGTTTTTTGGAAGCTTGGCAACCCCTTTCAATGAAAGGGATTCTCGTCAGTCTCTGCTTGGGGCTACTTCAATAGCACACAAACCATAGTGATAGAACTTGGAACTACATTATTGTGCCAAGTTTCAAAGAGCTAGCACAAACCGTGTTTGATTTAGAGTTCCAACTACACGTATCTACATAGGAGAAAACAGAGTGAAACCTAAACATGAAAACGGTTACTGCAAAGGAACGTTTTAACCTAGAAGAACGAAATTTGGTGAGCCAAGTGGGATTGGTGTACTGATCATTAAATGGAAGTATCATCAAGATTGGGTGAAAAAATGTTTGCTGAGATTTCAGGAAACTCGTAGTTTTTTGGAAGCTTGATAACCCCTTTCAATGAAAGGGATTCTCGTCAGTCTCTTCTTGGGGCTACTTCAATAGCACACAAACCATAGCGATAGAACTTGGAACTACATTATTGTGCCAAGTTTCAAAGAGCTAGCACAAACCGTGTTTGATTTAGAGTTCCAACTACATGTATCCATATAGGAGAAAACAGAGTGAAACCTAAACATGAAAACGGTTACTGCAAAGGAACGGTTAAACCTAGAAGAACGAAATTTAGTGAGCCAAGTGAGATTCATGTACTGATCACAACCTGCAAGTATCATAAAGATTGGGTGAAAAAATGTTTGCTGAGATTTCAGGAAACTCGTAGTTTTTTGGAAGCTTGGCAACCCCTTTCAATGAAAGGGATTCTCGTCAGTCTCTGCTTGGGGCTACTTCAATAGCACACAAACCATAGCGATAGAACTTGGAACTACATTATTGTGCCAAGTTTCAAAGAGCTAGCACAAACCGTGTTTGATTTAGAGTTCCAACTACATGTATCCATATAGGAGAAAACAGAGAGAAACCTAAACATTAAAACGGTTACTGCAAAGGAACGGTTTAACCTAGAAGAAGGAAATTTGGTGTGCCAAGTGGGATTGGTGTACTGATCATTAAATGGAAGTATCATCAAGACTGGGTGAAAAAATGTCTGCTGAGATTTCAGGAAACTCGCAGTTTTTTGAAGCCTGGCAACCCCATTCTATGAAAGGGATTCTCGTCAGTCTCTGCTTGGGGCTACTTCAATAGCACACAAACCATAGCGATAGAACTTGGAACTACATTATTGTGCCAAGTTTCAAAGAGCTAGCACAAACCGTGTTTGATTTAGAGTTCCAACTACATGTATCCATATAGGAGAAAACAGAGTGAAACCTAAACATGAAAACGGTTACTGCAAAGGAACGGTTTAACCTAGAAGAACGAAATTTGGTGAGCCAAGTGGGATTGGTGTACTGATCATTAAATAGAAGTATCATCAAGATTGGGTGAAAAAATGTTAGCTGAGATTTCAGGAAACTCGTAGTTTTTTGGAAGCTTGGCAACCACTTTCAATGAAAGGGATTCTTGTCAGTCTCTGCTTGGGGCTACTTCAATAGCACACAAACCATAGCGATAGAACTTGGAACTACATTATTGTGCCAAGTTTCAAAGAGCTAGCACAAACCGTGTTTGATTTAGAGTTCCAACTACATGTATCCATATAGGAGAAAACAGAGTGAAACCTAAACATGAAAACGGTTACTGCAAAGGAACGGTTAAACCTAGAAGAACGAAATTTGGTGAGCCAAGTGGGATTCCTGTACTGATCACTTCCTGCAAGTATCATCAAGATTGGGTGAAAAAATGTTTGCTGAGATTTCAGGAAACTCGCAGTTTTTTGGAAGCTTGGCAACCCCTTTCAATGAAAGGGATTCTCGTCAGTCTCTGCTTGGGGCTACTTCAATAGCACACAAACCATAGCGATAGAACTTGGAACTACATTATTGTGCCAAGTTTCAAAGAGCTAGCACAAACCGTGTTTGATTTAGAGTTCCAACTACACGTATCTATATAGGAGAAAACAGAGTGAAACCTAAACATGAAAACGGTTACTGCAAAGGAACGGTTTAACCTAGAAGAACGAAATTTGGTGTGCCAAGTGGGATTGGTGTACTGATCATTAAATGGAAGTATCATCAAGATTGGTGAAAAAATATCTGCTGAGATTTCAGGAAACTCGCAGTTTTTTGAAGCATGGCAACCCCTTTCTATGAAAGGGATTCTCGTCAGTCTCTGCTTGGGGCTACTTCAATAGCACACAAACCATAGCGATAGAACTTGGAACTACATTATTGTGCCAAGTTCAAAGAGCTAGCACAAACCGTGTTTGATTTAGAGTTCCAACTACATGTATCCATATAGGAGAAAACAGAGTGAAACCTAAACTTGAAAACGGTTACTGCAAAGGAACGGTTAATCCTAGAAGAACGAAATTTAGTGAGCCAAGTGAGATTCGTGTACTGATCACAACCTGCAAGTATCTTAAAGATTGGGTGAAAAAATGTTTGCTGAGATTTCAGGAAACTCGCAGTTTTTTGGAAGCTTGGCAACCCCTTTCAATGAAAGGGATTCTCGTCAGTCTCTGCTTGGGGCGACTTCAATAGCACACAAACCATAGCGATACAACTTGGAACTACATTATTGTGACAAGTTTCAAAGAGCTAGCACAAACCGTGTTTAATTTAGAGTTCCAACTACATGTATCCATATAGGAGAAAACAGAGTGAAACCTAAATATGAAAACAATTACTGCAAAGGAACGGTTTAACCTAGAAGAACGAAATTTGGTGAGCCAAGTGGGATTGGTGTACTGATCATTAAATGGAAGTATCATCAAGATTGGGTGAAAAAATGTTTGCTGAGATTTCAGGAAACTGGTAGTTTTTTGGAAGCTTGGCAACCCCTTTCAATGAAAGGGATTCTCGTCAGTATCTGCTTGGGGCTACTTCAATAGCACACAAACCATAGCCATAGAACTTGGAACTACATTATTGTGCCAAGTTTCAAAGAGCTAGCACAAACCGTGTTTGATTTAGAGTTCCAACTACATGTATCCATATAGGAGAAAACAGAGTGAAACCTAAACATGAAAACGGTTACTGCAAAGGAACGGTTTAACCTAGAAGAACGAAATTTGGTGAGCCAAGTGGGATTCGTGTACTGATCATTAAATGGAAGTATCATCAAGACTGGTTAAAAAATGTTTGCTGAGATTTCAGGAAACTCGCAGTTTTTTGGAAGCCTGGCAACCCCTTTCTATGAAAGGGATTCTCGTCAGTCTCTGCTTGGGGCTACTTCAATAGCACACAAACCATAGCGATAGAACTTGGAACTACATTATTGTGCCAAGTTTCAAAGAGCTAGCACAAACCGTGTTTGATTTAGAGTTCCAACTACATGTATCCATATAGGAGAAAAGAGAGTGAAACCTAAACATGAAAACGGTTACTGCAAGGGAACGGCTTAACCTAGAAGAATGAAATTTGGTGAGCCAAGTGGGATTGGTGTACTGATCATTAAATAGAAGTATCATCAAGATTGGGTGAAATAATGTTTGCTGAGATTTCAGGAAACTCGTAGTTTTTTGGAAGCTTGGCAACCCCTTTCAATGAAAGGGATTCTCGTCAGTCTCTGCTTGGGGCTACTTCAATAGCACACAAACCATAGCGATAGAACTTGGAACTACATTATTATGCCAAGTTTCAAAGAGCTAGCACAAACCGTGTTTGATTTAGAGTTCCAACTACATGTATCTATATAGGAGAAAACAGAGTGAAACCTAAATATGAAAAACGATTACTAGAAAGGAACGGTTTAACCTAGAAGAACGAAATTTGGTGTGCCAAGTGGGATTGGTGTACTGATCATTAAATGGAAGTATCATCAAGATTGGGTGAAAAAAAGTTTGCTGAGATTTCAGGAAACTCGTAGTTTTTTGGAAGCTTGATATCCCTTTCAATGAAAGGGATTCTCGTCAGTCTCTGCTTGGGGCTACTTCAAAAGCACACAAATCATAGCGACAGAACTTGGAACTTCATTATTGTGCCAAGTTTCAAAGAGCTAGCACAAACCGTGTTTGATATAGAGTTCCAAATACATGTATCCATATAGGAGAATACAGAGTGAAACCTAAACATGAAAACGTTTACTGCAAAGGAACGGTTTAACCTAGAAAACGAAATTTTGTGATCCAAGTGGGATTCATGTACTGATCACTACCTGCAAGTATCATCAAGATTGGGTGAAAAAATGTTTGCTGAGATTTCAGGAAACTCGCAGTTTTTTGGAAGCTTGGCAACCTCTTTCAATGAAAGGGATTCTCGTCAGTCTCTGCTTGGGGCTACTTCAATAGCACACAAACCATAGCCATAGAACTTGGAACTACATTATTGTGCCATGTTTCAAAGAGCTAGCACAAACCGTGTTTGATTTAGAGTTCCAACTACATGTATCCATATAGGAGAAAACAGAGTGAAACCTAAACATGAAAACGGTTACTGCAAGGGAACGGCTTAACCTAGAAGAATGAAATTTGGTGAGCCAAGTGGGATTGGTGTACTGATCATTAAATAGAAGTATCATCAAGATTGGGTGAAAAAATGTTTGCTGAGATTTCAGGAAACTCGCAGTTTTTTGGAAGCTTGGCAACCCCTTTCAATGAAAGGGATTCTCGTCAGTCTCTGCTTGGGGCTACTTCAATAGCACACAAACCATAGCGATAGAACTTGGAACTACATTATTGTGCCAAGTTTCAAAGAGCTAGCACAAACCATGTTTGATTTAGATTTCCAACTACATGTATCCATATAGGAGAAAACAGAGTGAAACCTAAACATGAAAACGGTTACTGCAAAGGAACGGTTTAACCTAGAAGAACGAAATTTGGTGAGCCAAGTGGGATTGGTGTACTGATCATTAAATGGAAGTATCATCAAGATTGGGTGAAAAAATGTTTGCTGAGATTTCAGGAAACTCGTAGTTTTTTGGAAGCTTGGCAACCCCTTTCAATGAAAGGGATTCTCGTCAGTATCTGCTTGGGGCTACTTCAATAGCACACAAACCATAGCCATAGAACTTGGAACTACATTATTGTGCCATGTTTCAAAGAGCTAGCACAAACCGTGTTTGATTTAGAGTTCCAACTACATGTATCCATATAGGAGAAACAGAGTGAAACCTAAACATGAAAACGGTTACTGCAAAGGAACGGTTTAACCTAGAAAAACGAAATTTGGTGAGCCAAGTGGGATTGGTGTACTGATCATTAAATGGAAGTATCATCAAGATTGGGTGAAAAATATTTGCTGAGATTTCAGGAAACTCGCAGTTTTTTGGAAGCCTCCAACCACGTTCAATGAAAGTGATTCTCGTCAGTCTCTGCTTGGGGCTACTTCAATAGCACACAAACCATAGCGATAGAACTTGGAACTACATTAATGTGCCAAGCTTCAAAAGCCAGCACAAACCATGTTTGATTTAGAGTTCCAACTACATGTATCCATATAGCAGAAAACAGAGTGAAACCTAAACATGAAAACAGTTACTGCAAAGGAACGGTTTAACGTAGAAGAACAAAATTTGGTGAGCCAAGTGGGATTGGTGTACTGATCATTAAATGGAAGTATCATCAAGATTGGGTGAAAAAATGTTTGCTGAGATTTCAGGAAACTCGTAGTTTTTTGGAAGCTTGGCAACCCCTTTCAATGAAAGGGATTCTCGTCAGTCTCTGCTTGGGGCTACTTCAATAGCACACAAACCCTAGCGATAGAACTTGGAACTACATTATTGTGCCAGGTTTCAAAGAGCTAGCACAAACCGTGTTTGATTTAGAGTTCCAACTACATGTATCTATATAGGAAGAAAACAGAGTTGAAACCTAAATATGAAAACGATTACTGCAAAGGAACGGTTTAACCTAGAAGACCGAAATTTGGTGAGCCAAGTGGGATTGGTGTACTGATCATTAAATGGAAGTATCATCAAGACTGGGTGAAAAAATGTTTGCTGTGATTTCAGGAAACTCGCAGTTTTTTGGAAGCCTGGCAACGCCTTTCTATGAAAGGGATTCTCGTCAGTCTCTGCTTGGGGCTACTTCAATAGCACACAAAACCATAGCGATAGAACTTGGAACTACATTATTGTGCCAAGTTTCAAAGAGCTAGCACAAACCGTGTTTGATTTAGAGTTCCAACTACATGTATCCATATAGGAGAAAACAGAGTGAAACCTAATCATGAAAACGGTTACTGCAAAGGAACGGTTTAACCTAGAAGACGAAATTTAGTGAGCCAAGTGGGATCGTTGTACTGATCACTACATGCAAGTATCATCTAGATTGGGTGAAAAATTGTTTGCTGAGATTTCAGGAAACTCGTAGTTTTTTGGAAGCTTGGCAACCCCTTTCATTGAAAGGGATTTCTCGTCAGTCTCTGGTTAGGGCTACTTCAATAGCACACAAACCCTAGCGAAAGATCATGAAACTACCATTATTGTGCCAAGTTTCAAAGAGCTAGCACAAACCGTGTTTTGATTTAGAGTTCCAACTACATGTATCTATATAGGAGAAAACAGAGTGAAACCTAAATATGAAAACGATTACTGCAAAGGAACGGTTTAACCTAGAAGAAACGAAATTTGGTGAGCCAATTGGGATTGGTATACTGATCATTAAATGGAAGTATCATCAAGATTGGGTCAAAAAATGATTGCTGAGATTTCAGGAAACTCGCAGTTTTTTGGAAGCCTGGCAACCCTTTCTATGAAAGGGATTCTCGTCAGTCTCTGCTTGGGGCTAGTTCAATAGCACACAAACCATAGCGATAGAACTTGGAACTACATTATTGTGCCAAGTTTCAAAGAGCTAGCACAAACTGTGTTTGATTTAGAGTTCCAACTACATGTATCCATATAGGAGAAAACAGAGTGAAACCTAAACATGAAAACGGTTACTGCAAAGGAACGGTTTAACCTAGAAGAACGAAATTTGGTGAGCCAAGTGGGATTGGTGTACTGATCATTAAATGGAAGTATCATCAAGATTGGGTGAAAAAATGTTTGCTGAGATTTCAGGAAACTCGTAGATTTTTGGAAGCTTGGCAACCCCTTTCAATGAAAGGATTCTCGTCAGTCTCTGCTTGGGGCTACTTCAATAGCACACAAACCATAGCGATAGAACTTGGAAACTACATTATTGTGCCAAGTTTCAAAGAGCTAGCACGAACCGTGTTTGATTTAGAGTTCCAACTACATGTATCCATATAGGAGAAAACAGAGTGAAACCTAAACATGAAAACGGTCACTGCAAAGGAACGGTTTAACCTAGAAGAACGAAATTTTGTGAGCCAAGTGGGATTCGTGTACTGATCACTACCTGCAAGTATCATCAAGATTGGGTGAAAAAATGTTTGCTGAGATTTCAGGAACTCGTAGTTTTTTGGAAGCTTGATATCCCTTTTAATGAAAGGGATTCTCGTCAGTCTCTGCTTGGGGCTACTTCAATAGCACACAAATCATAGCGACAGAACTTGGAACTACATTATTGTGCCAAGTTTCAAAGAGCTAGCACAAACCGTGTTTGATTTAGAGTTCCAACTACACGTATCTATATAGGAGAAAACAGAGTGAAACCTAATCATGAAAACGGTTACTGCAAAGGAACGGTTTAACCTAGAAGAACGACATTTGGTGAGCCAAGTGGATTGGTGTACTGATCATTAAATGGAAGTATCATCAAGATTGGGTGAAAAAATGTTTGCTGAGATTTCAGGAAACTCGCAGTTTTTGGAAGCCTCCAACCACGGTTTAATGAAAGTGATTCTCGTCAGTCTCTGCTTGGGAATACTTCAATAGCACACAAACCATAGTGATAGAACTTGGAACTACATTATTGTGCCAAGCTTCAAAGAGCTAGCACAAACCATGTTTGATTTAGAGTTCCAACTACATGTATCCATATAGGAGAAAACAGAGTGAAACCTAAACATGAAAACAGTTACTGCAAAGGAACGGTTTAACCTAGAAGAACGAAATTTGGTGAGCCAAGTGGGATTTTGTACTGATCATTAAATGGAAGTATCATCAAGATTGGGTGAAAAAATGTTTGCTGAGATTACAGGAAACTCGCAGTTTTTTGGAAGCCTGGCAACCCCTTTCAATGAAAGGGATTCTCGTCAGTCTCTGCTTGGGGCTACTTCAATAGCACACAAACCATAGCGATAGAACTTGGAACTACATTATTGTGCCAAGTTTCAAAGAGCTAGCACAAACCGTGTTTGATTTAGAGTTCCAACTACATGTATCCATATAGGAGAAACAGAGTGAAACCTAAACATGAAAACGGTTACTGCAAAGGAACGGTTTAACCTAGAAAGAACGAAATTTGGTGAGCCAAGTGGGATTCGTGTACTGATCATTAAATAGAAGTATCATCAAGATTGGGTGAAAAAATGTTTGCTGAGATTTCAGGAAACTCGTAGTTTTTGGAAGCTTGGCAACCCCTTTCAATGAAAGGGATTCTCGTCAGTCTCTGCTTGGGGCTACTTCAATAGCACACAAACCATAGCGATAGAACTTGGAACTACATTATTGTGCCAAGTTTCAAAGAGCTAGCACAAACCGTGTTTGATTTAGAGTTCCAACTACATGTATCCATATAGGAGAAAACAGAGTGAACCTAAACATGAAAACGGTTACTGCAAAGGAACAGTTGAACCTAGAAGAACGAAATTTGGTGAGCCAAGTGGGATTGGTGTACTGATCATGAAATGGAAGTATCATCAAGACTGGGTGAAAAAATGTTTGCTGTGATTTCAGGAAACTCCCAGTTTTTTGGAAGCCTGGCAAGGCCTTTCTATGAAAGGGATTCTCGTCAGTCTCTGCTTGGGGCTACTTCAATAGCACACAAACCATAGCGATAGAACTTGGAAGTACATTATTGTGCCAAGTTTCAAAGAGCTAGCACAAACCGTGTTTGATTTAGAGTTCCAACTACATGTATCCATATAGGAGAAAACAGAGTGAAACCTAAACATGAAAACGGTTACTGCAAAGGAACGGTTTAACCTAGAAAAACGAAATTTGGTGAGCCAAGTGGGATTGGTGTACTGATCATTAAATGGAAGTATCATCAAGATTGGGTGAAAAAATGTTTGCTGAGATTTCAGGAAACTGGTAGTATTTTTGGAAGCTTGGCAACCCCTTTCAATGAAAGGGATTCTCGTCAGTATCTGCTTGGGGCTACTTCAATAGCAACACAAACCATAGCCATAGAACTTGGAACTACATTATTGTGCCAAGTTTCAAAGAGCTAGCACAAAACCGTGTTTGATTTAGAGTTCCAACTACATGTATCCATATAGGAGAAAACAGAGTGAAACCTAAACATGGAAAACGGTTACTGCAAAGGAACGGTTTAACCTAGAAGAACGAAATTTGGTGAGCCAAGTGGGATTCGTGTACTGATCATTAAATGGAAGTATCATCAAGACTGGTTAAAAAATGTTTGCTGAGATTTCAGGAAACTCGCAGTTTTTTGGAAGCCTGGCAACCCCTTTCTATGAAAGGGATTCTCGTCAGTCTCTGCTTGGGGCTACTTCAATAGCACACAAACCATAGCGATAGAACTTGGAACTACATTATTGTGCCAAGTTTCAAAGAGCTAGCACAAACCGTGTTTGATTTAGAGTTCCAACTACATGTATCCATATAGGAGAAAACAGAGTGAAACCTAAACATGAAAACGGTTACTGCAAGGGAACGGCTTAACCTAGAAGAATGAATTTGGTGAGCCAAGTGGGATTGGTGTACTGATCATTAAATAGAAGTATCATCAAGATTGGGTGAAAAATGTTTGCTGAGATTTCAGGAAACTCGTAGTTTTTTGGAAGCTTGGCAACCCCTTTCAATGAAAGGGATTCTCGTCAGTCTCTGCTTGGGGCTACTTCAATAGCACACAAACCATAGCGATAGAACTTGGAACTACATTATTATGCCAAGTTTCAAAGAGCTAGCACAAACCGTGTTTGAATTTAGAGTTCCAAATACATGTATCTATATAGGAGAAAACAGAGTGAAACCTAAATATGAAAACGATTACTAGAAAGAACGGTTTAACCTAGAAGAACGAAATTTGGTGTGCCAAGTGGGATTGGTGTACTGATCATTAAATGGAAGTATCATCAAGATTGGGTGAAAAAATGTTTGCTGAGATTTCAGGAAACTCGTAGTTTTTTGGAAGCTTGATATCCCTTTCAATGAAAGGGATTCTCGTCAGTCTCTGCTTGGGGCTACTTCAAAAGCACACAAATCATAGCGACAGAACTTGGAACTTCATTATTGTGCCAAGTTTCAAAGAGCTAGCACAAACCGTGTTTGATTTAGAGTTCCATATACATGTATCCATATAGGAGAATACAGAGTGAAACCTAAACATGAAAACGGTTACTGCAAAGGAACGGTTTAACCTAGAAAACGAAATTTTGTGATCCAAGTGGGATTCATGTACTGATCACTACCTGCAAGTATCATCAAGATTGGGTGAAAAATGTTTGCTGAGATTTCAGGAAACTCGCAGTTTTTTGGAAGCTTGGCAACCTCTTTCAATGAAAAGGATTCTCGTCAGTCTCTGCTTGGGGCTACTTCAATAGCACACAAACCATAGCGATAGAACTTGGAACTACATTATTGTGCCAAGTTTCAAAGAGCTAGCACAAACCATGTTTGATTTAGATTTCCAACTACATGTATCCATATAGGAGAAAACAGAGTGAAACCTAAACATGAAAACGGTTACTGCAAAGGAACGGTTTAACCTAGAAGAACGAAATTTGGTGAGCCAAGTGGGATTGGTGTACTGATCATTAAATGGAAGTATCATCAAGATTGGGTGAAAAAATGTTTGCTGAGATTTCAGGAAACTCGTAGTTTTTTGGAAGCTTGGCAACCCCTTTCAATGAAAGGGATTCTCGTCAGTATCTGCTTGGGGCTACTTCAATAGCACACAAACCATAGCCATAGAACTTGGAACTACATTATTGTGCCATGTTTCAAAGAGCTAGCACAAACCGTGTTTGATTTAGAGTTCCAACTACATGTATCCATATAGGAGAAACAGAGTGAAACCTAAACATGAAAACGGTTACTGCAAAGGAATGGTTTAACCTAGAAAAACGAAATTTGGTGAGCCAAGTGGGAGTGGTGTACTGATCATTAAATGGAAGTATCATCAAGATTGGGTTGAAAAAATATTTGCTGAGATTTCAGGAAACTCGCATTTTTTGAAGCCTCCAACCACGTTCAATGAAAGTGATTCTCGTCAGTCTCTGCTTGGGGCTACTTCAATAGCACACAAACCATAGCGATAGAACTTGGAACTACATTAATGTGCCAAGCTTCAAAAGCTAGCACAAACCATGTTTGATTTAGAGTTCCAACTACATGTATCCATATAGCAGAAAACAGAGTGAAACCCTAAACATGAAAACAGTTACTGCAAAGGAACGGTTTAACCTAGAAGAACGAAATTTGGTGAGCCAAGTGGGATTGGTGTACTGATCATTAAATGGAAGTATCATCAAGATTGGGTGAAAAATGTTTGCTGAGATTTCAGGAAACTCGTAGTTTTTTGGAAGCTTGGCAACCCCTTTCAATGAAAGGGATTCTCGTCAGTCTCTGATTGGGGCTACTTCAATAGCACACAAACCCTAGCGATAGAACTTGGAACTACATTATTGTGCCAGGTTTCAAGAGCTAGCACAAACCGTGTTTGATTTTGAGTTCCAACTACATGTATCTATATAGGAGAAAACAGAGTGAAACCTAAATATGAAAACGATTACTGCAAAGGAACGGTTTAACCTAGAAGACCGAAATTTGGTGAGCCAAGTGGGATTGGTGTACTGATCATTAAATGGAAGTATCATCAAGACTGGGTGAAAAAATGTTTGCTGTGATTTCAGGAAACTCGCAGTTTTTTGGAAGCCTGGCAACGCCTTTCTATGAAAGGGATTCTCGTCAGTCTCTGCTTGGGGCTACTTCAATAGCACATAAACCATAGCCATAGAACTTGGAACTACATTATTGTGCCAAGTTTCAAAGAGCTAGCACAAACCATGTTTGATTTAGAGTTCCAACTACATGTATCCATATAGGAGAAAACAGAGTGAAACCTAATCATGAAAACGGTTACTGCAAAGGAACCTTTTAACCTAGAAGAACGAAATTTAGTGAGCCAAGTGAGATTCGTGTACTGATCACTACATGCAAGTATCATCAAGATTGGGTGAAAAATTGTTTGCTGAGATTTCAGGAAACTCGTAGTTTTTTGGAAGCTTGGCAACCCCTTTCAATGAAAGGGATTCTCGTCAGTCTCTGCTTGGGGCTACTTCAATAGCACACAAACCATAGCGATAGAACTTGGAACTACATTATTGTGCCACGTTTCAAAGAGCTAGCACAAACCATGTTTGATTTAGATTTCCAACTACATGTATCCATATAGGAGAAAACAGAGTGAAACCTAAACATGAAAACGGTTACTGCAAAGGAATGGTTTAACCTAGAAGAACGAAATTTGGTGAGCCAATTGGGATTGGTGTACTGATCATTAAATGGAAGTATCATCAAGATTGGGTGAAAAAATGTTTGCTGAGATTTCTGGAAACTCGTAGTTTTTTGGAAGCTTGGCAACCCCTTTCAATGAAAGGGATTCTCGTCAGTCTCTGCTTGGGGATACTTCAATAGCACACAACCCCTAGCGATAGATCATGAAACTACATTATTGTGCCAAGTTTCAAAGAGCTAGCACAAACCGTGTTTGATTTAGATTTCCAACTACATTTATCCATATAGGAGAAAACAGAGTGAAACCTAAACATGAAAACGGTTACTGCAAAGGAACGGTTTAACCTAGAAGAACGAAATTTGGTGAGCCAAGTGGGATTGGTGTACTGATCATTAAATAGAAGTATCATCAAGATTGGGTGAAAAAATGTTTGCTGAGATTTCAGGAAATTCGCAGTTTTTTGGAAGCCTGGCAACCCCTTTCAATGAAAGGGATTCTCGTCAGTCTCTGCTTGGGGCTACTTCAATAGCACACAAACCATAGCGATAGAACTTGGAACTACATTATTGTGCCAAGTTTCAAAGAGCTAGGACAAACCGTGTTTGATTTAGAGTTCCAACTACATGTATCCATATAGGAGAAAACAGAGTGAAACCTAAACATGAAAACGGTTACTGCAAAGGAACGGTTTAACCTAGAAGAACGAAATTTGGTGAGCCAAGTGGGATTGGTGTACTGATCATTAAATGGAAGTATCATCAAGAATGGGTGAAAAAATGTTTCCTGAGATTTCAGGAAACTCGCAGTTTTTTGGAAGCCTGGCAACCCCTTTCTATGAAAGGGATTCTCTTCAGTCTCTGCTTGGGGCTAGTTCAGTAGCACACAAACCATAGCGATAGAACTTGGAACTACATTATTGTGCCAAGTTTCAAAGAGCTAGCACAAACCGTGTTTGATTTAGAGTTCCAACTACATGTATCCATATAGGAGAAAACAGAGTGAAACCTAAACATGAAAACGGTTACTGCAAAGGAACGGTTTAACCTAGAAGAACGAAATTTGGTGAGCCAAGTGGGATTGGTGTACTGATCATTAAATGGAAGTATCATCAAGATTGGGTGAAAAAATGTTTGCTGAGATTTCAGGAAACTCGTAGTTTTTTGGAAGCTTGGCAACCCCTTTCAATGAAAGGGATTCTCGTCAGTCTCTGCTTGGGGCTACTTCAATAGCACACAAACCATAGCCATAGAACTTGGAACTACATTATTGTGCCAAGTTTCAAAGAGCTAGCACAAACGGTGTTTGATTTAGAGTTCCAACTACATGTATCCATATAGGAGAAAACAGAGTGAAACCTAAACATGAAAACGGTTACTGCAAAGGAACGGTTTAACCTAGAAGAACGAAATTTGGTGAGCCAAGTGGGATTCGTGTACTGATCACTACCTGCAAGTATCATCAAGATTGGGTGAAAAAATCTTTGCTGTGATTTCAGGAAACTCGTAGTTTTTTGGAAGCTTGATATCCCCTTTCAATGAAAGGTATTCTCGTCAGTCTCTGCTTGGGGCTACTTCAATAGCACACAAACCATAGCGATAGAACTTGGAACTACATTATTGTGCCAAGTTTCAAAGAGCTAGCACAAACCGTGTTTGATTTAGAGTTCCAACTACATGTATCCATATAGGAGAAAACAGAGTGAAACCTAAACATGAAAACAGTTACTGCAAAGGAACTGTTTAACATAGAAGAACGAAATTTGGTGAGCCAAGTGGGATTCGTGTACTGATCACTACCTGCAAGTATCATCAAGATTGGGTGAAAAAATGTTTGCTGAGATTTCAGGAAACTCGTAGTTTTTTGGAAGCTTGGCAACCCCTTTCAATGAAAGGGATTCTCGTCAGTCTCTGCTTGGGGCTACTTCAATAGCACACAAACCATAGCGATAGAACTTGGAACTACATTTTTGTGCCAAGTTTCAAAGAGCTAGCACAAACCGTGTTTGATTTAGAGTTCCAACTACATGTATCCATATAGGAGAAAACAGAGTGAAACCTAAACATGAAAACGGTTACTGCAAAGGAACAGTTTAACCTAGAAGAACGAAATTTGGTGAGCCAAGTGGGATTGGTGTACTGATCATTAAATAGAAGTATCATCAAGATTGGGTGAAAAAATGTTTGCTGAGATTTCAGGAAACTCGCAGTTTTTTGGAAGCTTGGCAACCCCTTTCAATGAAAGGGATTCTCGTCAGTCTCTGCTTGGGGCTACTTCAATAGCACACAAACCATATCGATAGAACTTGGAACTACATTATTGTGCCAAGTTTCAAAGAGCTAGCACAAACCGTGTTTGATTTAGAGTTCCAACTACATGTAACCATATAGGAGAAAACAGAGTGAAACCTAAACATGAAAACGGTTACTGCAAAGGAACGGTTTAACCTAGAAGAACGAAATTTGGTGAGCCAAGTGGGATTGGTGTACTGATCATTAAATGGAAGTATCATCAAGATTGGGTGAAAAAATGTTTGCTGAGATTTCAGGAAACTCGTAGTTTTTTGGAAGCTTGGCAACCCCTTTCAATGAAAGGGATTCTCGTCAGTCTCTGCTTCGGGCTACTTCAATAGCACACAAACCATAGCCATAGAACTTGGAACTACATTATTGTGCAGAGTTTCAAAGAGCTAGCACAAACCGTGTTTGATTTAGAGTTCCAACTACATGTATCTATATAGGAGAAAACAGAGTGAAACCTAAACATGAAAACGGTTACTGCAAAGGAACAGTTTAACCTAGAAGAACGAAATTTGGTGAGCCAAGTGGGATTGGTGTACTGATCATTAAATGGAAGTATCATCAAGACTGGGTGAAAAAATGTTTGCTGAGATTTCAGGAAACTCGCAGTTTTTTGGAAGCCTGGCAACCCCTTTCTATGAAAGGGATTCTCTTCAGTCTCTGCTTGGGGTAGTTCAGTAGCACACAAACCATAGCGATAGAACTTGGAACTACATTATTGTGCCAAGTTTCAAAGAGCTAGCACAAACCGTGTTTGATTTAGAGTTCCAACTACATGTATCCATATAGGAGAAAACAGAGTGAAACCTAAACATGAAAACGGTTACTGCAAAGGAACGGTTTAACCTAGAAGAACGAAATTTGGTGAGCCAAGTGGGATTGGTGTACTGATCATTAAATGGAAGTATCATCAAGATTGGGTGAAAAAATGTTTGCTGAGATTTCAGGAAACTCGTAGTTTTTTGGAAGCTTGGCAACACCTTTCAATGAAAGGGATTCTCGTCAGTATCTGCTTGGGGCTATTTCAATAGCACACAAACCATAGCCATAGAACTTGGAACTACATTATTGTGCCATGTTTCAAAGAGCT
Source organism: Urocitellus parryii (assembly GCF_045843805.1). Taxonomy (NCBI): domain Eukaryota; kingdom Metazoa; phylum Chordata; class Mammalia; order Rodentia; family Sciuridae; genus Urocitellus; species Urocitellus parryii. Next base: position 30,171 of record NW_027553532.1, read on the forward strand.
AGCACAAACCGTGTTTGATTTAGAGTTCCAACTACATGTATCCATATAGGAGAAAACAGAGTGAAACCTAAACATGAAAACGGTTACTGCAAAGGAACGGTTTAACCTAGAAGAACGAAATTTGGTGAGCCAAGTGGGATTCGTGTACTGATCACTACCTGCAAGTATCATCAAGATTGGGTGAAAAAATGTTTGCTGTGATTTCAGGAAACTCGCAGTTTTTTGGAAGCCTGGCAACGCCTTTCTATGAAAGGGATTCTCGTCAGTCTCTGCTTGGGGATACTTCAATAGCACACAAACCATAGCGATAGATCATGAAACTACATTATTGTGCCAAGTTTCAAAGAGCTAGCACAAACCGTGTTTGATTTAGAGTTCCAACTACATGTATCCATATAGGAGAAAACAGAGTGAAACCTAAACATGAAAACGGTTACTGCAAAGGAACGATTTAACCTAGAAGAACGAAATTTGGTGAGCCAAGTGGGATTGGTGTACTGATCATTAAATGGAAGTATCATCAAGATTGGGTGAAAAAATGTTTGCTGAGATTTCAGGATATTCGCAGTTTTTTGGAAGCTTGGCAACCCCTTTCAATGAAAGGGATTCTCGTCAGTCTCTGCTTCGGGCTACTTCAATAGCACCCAAACCATAGCCATAGAACTTGGAACTACATTATTGTGCCAAGTTTCAAAGAGCTAGCACAAACCGTGTTTGATTTAGAGTTCCAACTACATGTATCTATATAGGAGAAAACAGAGTGAAACCTAAACATGAAAACGGTGACTGCAAAGGAACAGTTTAACCTAGAAGAACGAAATTTGGTGAGCCAAGTGGGATTGGTGTACTGATCATTAAATGAAAGTATCATCAAGAATGGGTGAAAAAATGTTTCCTGAGATTTCAGGAAACTCGCAGTTTTTTGGAAGCCTGGCAACCCCTTTCTATGAAAGGGATTCTCTTCAGTCTCTGCTTGGGGCTAGTTCAGTAGCACACAAACCATAGCGATAGAACTTGGAACTACATTATTGTGCCAAGTTTCAAAGAGCTAGCACAAACCGTGTTTGATTTAGAGTTCCAACTACATGTATCCATATAGGAGAAAACAGAGTGAAACCTAAACATGAAAACGGTTACTGCAAAGGAACGGTTTAACCTAGAAGAACGAAATTTGGTGAGCCAAGTGGGATTGGTGTACTGATCATTAAATGGAAGTATCATCAAGATTGGGTGAAAAAATGTTTGCTGAGATTTCAGGAAACTCGTAGTTTTTTGGAAGCTTGGCAACCCCTTTCAATGAAAGGGATTCTCGTCAGTCTCTGCTTGGGGCTACTTCAATAGCACACAAACCATAGCCATAGAACTTGGAACTACATTATTGTGCCAAGTTTCAAAGAGCTAGCACAAACCGTGTTTGATTTAGAGTTCCAACTACATGTATCCATATAGGAGAAAACAGAGTGAAACCTAAACATGAAAACGGTTACTGCAAAGGAACGGTTTAACCTAGAAGAACGAAATTTGGTGAGCCAAGTGGGATTCGTGTACTGATCACTACCTGCAAGTATCATCAAGATTGGGTGAAAAAATGTTTGCTGTGATTTCAGGAAACTCGTAGTTTTTTGGAAGGCTTGATATACCTTTCAATGAAAGGTATTCTCGTCAGTCTCTGCTTGGGGCTACTTCAATAGCACACAAACCATAGCGATAGAACTTGGAACTACATTATTGTGCCAAGTTTCAAAGAGCTAGCACAAACCGTGTTTGATTTAGAGTTCCAACTACATGTATCCATATAGGAGAAAACAGAGTGAAACCTAAACATGAAAACAGTTACTGCAAAGGAACGGTTTAACATAGAAGAACGAAATTTGGTGAGCCAAGTGGGATTCGTGTACTGATCACTACCTGCAAGTATCATCAAGATTGGGTGAAAAAATGTTTGCTGAGATTTCAGGAAACTCGTAGTTTTTTGGAAGCTTGGCAACCCCTTTCAATGAAAGGGATTCTCGTCAGTCTCTGCTTGGGGCTACTTCAATAGCACACAAACCATAGCGATAGAACTTGGAACTACATTTTTGTGCCAAGTTTCAAAGAGCTAGCACAAACCGTGTTTGATTTAGAGTTCCAACTACATGTATCCATATAGGAGAAAACAGAGTGAAACCTAAACATGAAAACGGTTACTGCAAAGGAACAGTTTAACCTAGAAGAACGAAATTTGGTGAGCCAAGTGGGATTGGTGTACTGATCATTAAATAGAAGTATCATCAAGATTGGGTGAAAAAATGTTTGCTGAGATTTCAGGAAACTCGCAGTTTTTTGGAAGCTTGGCAACCCCTTTCAATGAAAGGGATTCTCGTCAGTCTCTGCTTGGGGCTACTTCAATAGCACACAAACCATATCGATAGAACTTGGAACTACATTATTGTGCCAAGTTTCAAAGAGCTAGCACAAACCGTGTTTGATTTAGAGTTCCAACTACATGTAACCATATAGGAGAAAACAGAGTGAAACCTAAACATGAAAACGGTTACTGCAAAGGAACGGTTTAACCTAGAAGAACGAAATTTGGTGAGCCAAGTGGGATTGGTGTACTGATCATTAAATGGAAGTATCATCAAGATTGGGTGAAAAAATGTTTGCTGAGATTTCAGGAAACTCGTAGTTTTTTGGAAGCTTGGCAACCCCTTTCAATGAAAGGGATTCTCGTCAGTCTCTGCTTCGGGCTACTTCAATAGCACACAAACCATAGCCATAGAACTTGGAACTACATTATTGTGCAGAGTTTCAAAGAGCTAGCACAAACCGTGTTTGATTTAGAGTTCCAACTACATGTATCTATATAGGAGAAAACAGAGTGAAACCTAAACATGAAAACGGTTACTGCAAAGGAACAGTTTAACCTAGAAGAACGAAATTTGGTGAGCCAAGTGGGATTGGTGTACTGATCATTAAATGGAAGTATCATCAAGACTGGGTGAAAAAATGTTTGCTGAGATTTCAGGAAACTCGCAGTTTTTTGGAAGCCTGGCAACCCCTTTCTATGAAAGGGATTCTCTTCAGTCTCTGCTTGGGGTAGTTCAGTAGCACACAAACCATAGCGATAGAACTTGGAACTACATTATTGTGCCAAGTTTCAAAGAGCTAGCACAAACCGTGTTTGATTTAGAGTTCCAACTACATGTATCCATATAGGAGAAAACAGAGTGAAACCTAAACATGAAAACGGTTACTGCAAAGGAACGGTTTAACCTAGAAGAACGAAATTTGGTGAGCCAAGTGGGATTGGTGTACTGATCATTAAATGGAAGTATCATCAAGATTGGGTGAAAAAATGTTTGCTGAGATTTCAGGAAACTCGTAGTTTTTTGGAAGCTTGGCAACACCTTTCAATGAAAGGGATTCTCGTCAGTCTCTGCTTCGGGCTACTTCAATAGCACACAAACCATAGCCATAGAACTTGGAACTACATTATTGTGCAGAGTTTCAAAGAGCTAGCACAAACCGTGTTTGATTTAGAGTTCCAACTACATGTATCTATATAGGAGAAAACAGAGTGAAACCTAAACATGAAAACGGTTACTGCAAAGGAACAGTTTAACCTAGAAGAACGAAATTTGGTGAGCCAAGTGGGATTGGTGTACTGATCATTAAATGGAAGTATCATCAAGACTGGGTGAAAAAATGTTTGCTGAGATTTCAGGAAACTCGCAGTTTTTTGGAAGCCTGGCAACCCCTTTCTATGAAAGGGATTCTCTTCAGTCTCTGCTTGGGGTAGTTCAGTAGCACACAAACCATAGCGATAGAACTTGGAACTACATTATTGTGCCAAGTTTCAAAGAGCTAGCACAAACCGTGTTTGATTTAGAGTTCCAACTACATGTATCCATATAGGAGAAAACAGAGTGAAACCTAAACATGAAAACGGTTACTGCAAAGGAACGGTTTAACCTAGAAGAACGAAATTTGGTGAGCCAAGTGGGATTGGTGTACTGATCATTAAATGGAAGTATCATCAAGATTGGGTGAAAAAATGTTTGCTGAGATTTCAGGAAACTCGTAGTTTTTTGGAAGCTTGGCAACACCTTTCAATGAAAGGGATTCTCGTCAGTATCTGCTTGGGGCTATTTCAATAGCACACAAACCATAGCCATAGAACTTGGAACTACATTATTGTGCCATGTTTCAAAGAGCTAGCACAAACCGTGTTTGATTTAGAGTTCCAACTACATGTATCCATATAGGAGAAAACAGAGTGAAACCTAAACATGAAAACGGTTACTGCAAAGGAACGGTTTAACCTAGAAGAACGAAATTTGGTGAGCCAAGTGGGATTCGTGTACTGATCACTACCTGCAAGTATCATCAAGATTGGGTGAAAAAATGTTTGCTGAGATTTCAGGAAACTCGCAGTTTTTTGGAAGCTTGGCAACGCCTTTCAATGAAAGGGATTCTCGTCAGTCTCTGCTTGGGGATACTTCAATAGCACACAACCCCTAGCGATAGAACTTGGAACTACATTATTGTGCCAAGTTTCAAAGAGCTAGCACAAACCGTGTTTGATTTAGAGTTCCAACTACATGTATCCATATAGGAGAAAACAGAGTGAAACCTAAACATGAAAACGGTTACTGCAAAGGAACGGTTTAACCTAGAAGAACGAAATTTGGTGAGCCAAGTGGGATTGGTGTACTGATCATTAAATGGAAGTATCATCAAGATTGGGTGAAAAAATGTTTGCTGAGATTTCAGGAAACTCGCAGTTTTTTGGAAGCTTGGCAACCCCTTTCAATGAAAGGGATTCTCGTCAGTCTCTGCTTCGGGCTACTTCAATAGCACCCAAACCATAGCCATAGAACTTGGAACTACATTATTGTGCCAAGTTTCAAAGAGCTAGCACAAACCGTGTTTGATTTAGAGTTCCAACTACATGTATCTATATAGGAGAAAACAGAGTGAAACCTAAACATGAAAACGGTGACTGCAAAGGAACAGTTTAACCTAGAAGAACGAAATTTGGTGAGCCAAGTGGGATTGGTGTACTGATCATTAAATGAAAGTATCATCAAGAATGGGTGAAAAAATGTTTCCTGAGATTTCAGGAAACTCGCAGTTTTTTGGAAGCCTGGCAACCCCTTTCTATGAAAGGGATTCTCTTCAGTCTCTGCTTGGGGCTAGTTCAGTAGCACACAAACCATAGCGATAGAACTTGGAACTACATTATTGTGCCAAGTTTCAAAGAGCTAGCACAAACCGTGTTTGATTTAGAGTTCCAACTACATGTATCCATATAGGAGAAAACAGAGTGAAACCTAAACATGAAAACGGTTACTGCAAAGGAACGGTTTAACCTAGAAGAACGAAATTTGGTGAGCCAAGTGGGATTGGTGTACTGATCATTAAATGGAAGTATCATCAAGATTGGGTGAAAAAATGTTTGCTGAGATTTCAGGAAACTCGTAGTTTTTTGGAAGCTTGGCAACCCCTTTCAATGAAAGGGATTCTCGTCAGTCTCTGCTTGGGGCTACTTCAATAGCACACAAACCATAGCCATAGAACTTGGAACTACATTATTGTGCCAAGTTTCAAAGAGCTAGCACAAACCGTGTTTGATTTAGAGTTCCAACTACATGTATCCATATAGGAGAAAACAGAGTGAAACCTAAACATGAAAACGGTTACTGCAAAGGAACGGTTTAACCTAGAAGAACGAAATTTGGTGAGCCAAGTGGGATTCGTGTACTGATCACTACCTGCAAGTATCATCAAGATTGGGTGAAAAAATGTTTGCTGTGATTTCAGGAAACTCGTAGTTTTTTGGAAGCTTGATATCCCCTTTCAATGAAAGGTATTCTCGTCAGTCTCTGCTTGGGGCTACTTCAATAGCACACAAACCATAGCGATAGAACTTGGAACTACATTATTGTGCCAAGTTTCAAAGAGCTAGCACAAACCGTGTTTGATTTAGAGTTCCAACTACATGTATCCATATAGGAGAAAACAGAGTGAAACCTAAACATGAAAACAGTTACTGCAAAGGAACGGTTTAACATAGAAGAACGAAATTTGGTGAGCCAAGTGGGATTCGTGTACTGATCACTACCTGCAAGTATCATCAAGATTGGGTGAAAAAATGTTTGCTGAGATTTCAGGAAACTCGTAGTTTTTTGGAAGCTTGGCAACCCCTTTCAATGAAAGGGATTCTCGTCAGTCTCTGCTTGGGGCTACTTCAATAGCACACAAACCATAGCGATAGAACTTGGAACTACATTTTTGTGCCAAGTTTCAAAGAGCTAGCACAAACCGTGTTTGATTTAGAGTTCCAACTACATGTATCCATATAGGAGAAAACAGAGTGAAACCTAAACATGAAAACGGTTACTGCAAAGGAACAGTTTAACCTAGAAGAACGAAATTTGGTGAGCCAAGTGGGATTGGTGTACTGATCATTAAATAGAAGTATCATCAAGATTGGGTGAAAAAATGTTTGCTGAGATTTCAGGAAACTCGCAGTTTTTTGGAAGCTTGGCAACCCCTTTCAATGAAAGGGATTCTCGTCAGTCTCTGCTTGGGGCTACTTCAATAGCACACAAACCATAGCGATAGAACTTGGAACTACATTATTGTGCCAAGTTTCAAAGAGCTAGCACAAACCGTGTTTGATTTAGAGTTCCAACTACATGTATCCATATAGGAGAAAACAGAGTGAAACCTAAACATGAAAACGGTTACTGCAAAGGAACGGTTTAACCTAGAAGAACGAAATTTGGTGAGCCAAGTGGGATTGGTGTACTGATCATTAAATGGAAGTAT
>NW_027553533.1:0-36968 GCF_045843805.1 Urocitellus parryii
ACCAATCCCATTTGGCTCACCAAATTTCGTTCTTCTAGGGAAAACCGTTCCTTTGCAGTAACCGTTTTCATGTTTAGGTTTCACTCTTTTCTCCTATATGGATACATGTAGTTGGAACTCTAAATCAAACACGGTTTGTGCTAGCTCTTTGAAACTTGGCACAATAATGTAGTTCCAAGTTCTATGGCTATGGTTTGTGTCCTATGGAAGTAGCCCCAAGCAGAGACTGACGAGAATCACTTTCATTGAAAGGGGTTGCCAAGCTTCCAAAAAACTACGAGTTTCCTGAAATCTCAGCAATCATTTTTTCACCAAATCTTGATGATACTTGCATTTAATGATCAGTACACCAATACCACTTGGCTCTCCAAATTTAGTTCTTCTAGGTTAAACCGTTCCTTTGCAGTAACCGTTTTCACGTTTAGGTTTCACTCTGTTTTCTCCTATATGGATACATGTAGTTGGAACTCTAAATCAAACACGGTTTGTGCTAGCTCTTTGAAACTTGGCACAATAATGTAGTTCCACGTTCTATGGCTATGGTTTGTGTCCTATGGAAGTAGCCCCAAGCAGAGACTGACGAGAATCACTTTAATTGAAAGGGGTTGCCAAGCTTCCAAAAAACTACGAGTTTCCTGAAATCTCAGCAATCATTTTTTCACCCAATCTTGATGATACTTCCACTTAATGATCAGTACACCAATCCAATTTGGATCTCCAAATTTCGTTCTTCTAGGTTAAACCGGTTCCTTTGCAGTAACCGTTTTCATGTTTAGGTTTCACTCTGTTTTCTCCTATATGGATACATGTAGTTGGAACTCTAAATCAAACACGGTTTGTGCTAGCTCTTTGAAACTTGGCACAATAATGTAGTTCCAAGTTCTATGGCTATGGTTTGTGTCCTATGGAAGTAGCCCCAAGCAGAACTGACGAGAATCACTTTCATTGAAAGAGTTTGCCAAGCTTCCAAAAAAGTCCGAGTTTCCTGAAATCTCAGCAATCATTTTTTCACCCAATCTTTATGATACTGGCAGATAATGATCAGTACACCAGTCCCACTTGGCTCACCAAATTTCGTTCTTCTAGGTTAAACCGTTCCTTTGTAGTAACCGTTTTCATGTTTAGGTTTCACTATGTTTTCTCCTATATGGATACACGTAGTTGGAACTGTAAATCAAACACGGTTTGTGCTAGCTCTTTGAAACTTGGCACAATAATGTAGTTCCAAGTTCTATGGCTATGGTTTGTGTCCTATGGAAGTAGCCACAAGCAGAGACTGACGAGAATCACTTTCATTGAAAGGGGTTGCCAAGCTTCCAAAAAAATACGAGTTTCCTGAATTCTCAGCAAACATTTTTCACCCAATCTTGATGATACTTGCAGGTAATGATCAGTACACTATTCCCACATGGCTCCCCAAATTTCGTTTTTCTAGGTTAAACCGTTCCTTTGCAGTAACCGTTTTCATGTTTAGGTTTCACTCTGTTTTCTCCTATATGGATACATGTAGTTGGAACTCTAAATCAAACACGGTTTGTGCTAGCTATTTGAAAATTGGCACAATAATGTAGTTCCAAGTTCTATGGCTATGGTTTGTGTCCTATGGAAGTAGCCCCAAGCAGAGACTGACTAGAATCACTTTCATTGAAAAGGGGTTGCCCAGCTTCCAAAAAACTATGAGTTTCCTGAAATGTCAGCAATTATTTTTTCACCCAATCTTGATGATACTTGCAGGTAATGATCGGTACACCAATCCCACTTGGCTCACCAAATTTCGTTCTTCTAGGTTAAAACCGTTCCTTTGCAGTAACCGTTTCCATGTTTAGGTTTCACTCTGTTTTCCCCTATATGGATACATGTAGTTGGAACTGTAAATCAAACACGGATTGTGCTAGCTCTTTGAAACTTGGCACAGTAATATAGTTCCAAGTTCTATGGCTATGGTTTGTGTCCTATGGAAGTAGCCCCAAGCAGAGACTGACGAGAATCACTTTCATTGAAAGGGGTTGCCAAGCTTCCAAAAACTACGATTTTCCTGAAATCAGCAATCATTTTTTCACCCAATCTTGATGATACTTCCACTTAATGATCAGTACACCAATCCCATTTGGCTCACCAAATTTCGTTCTTCTAGGGAAAACCCGTTCCTTTGCAGTAACCGTTTTCATGTTTAGGTTTCACTCTTTTCTCCTATATGGATACATGTAGTTGGAACTCTAAATCAAACACGGTTTGTGCTAGCTCTTTGAAACTTGGCACAATAATGTAGTTCCAAGTTCTATGGCTATGGTTGTGTCCTATGGAAGTAGCCCCAAGCAGAGGACTGACGAGAATCACTTTCATTGAAAGGGGTTGCCAAGCTTCCAAAAAACTACGAGTTTTCCTGAAATCTCAGCAAACATTTTTTCACCCAGTCTTGATGATACTTCCATTTAATGATCAGTTCACCAGTCCCACTTGGCTCACCAAATTTTCGTTCTTCTAGGTTAAACCGTTCCTTTGCAGTAACCTTTTTCATGTTTAGGTTTCACTCTGTTTTCTCCTATATGGATTCATGTAGTTGGAACTCTAAATCAACACGGTTTGTGCTAGCTCTTTGAAACTTGGCACCATAATGTAGTCCAAGTTCTATGGCTATGGTTTGTGTCCTATGGAAGTAGCTCCAAGCAGAGACTGAGGATATTCACTTTCATTGAAAGGGGTTGCCAAGCTTCCAAAAAACTACGAGTTTGCTGAATTCTCAGCAAACATTTTTTCACCCAATCTTGATGATACTTGCAGGTAATGAATCAGTACACTAGTCCCACTTGGGCTCCCCAAATTTCGTTCTTCTAGGTTAAACCGTTCCTTTGCAGTAACCGTTTTCATGTTTAGGTTTCACTCTGTTTTCTCCTATATGGATACATGTATTTGGAACTCTAAATCAAACACGGTTTGTGCTAGGTCTTTGAAACTTGGCACAATAATGTAGTTCCAAGTTCTATGGCTATGGTTTGTGTCCTATGGAAGTAGCCCCAAGCAGACACTGACGAGAATCACTTTCATTGAAAGGGGTTGCCAAGCTTCCAAAAAACTAAGAGTTTCCTGAAATCTCAGCAAACATTTTTTCACCCAGTTGGATGATATTTCCATTTAATGACCAGTACAACAATCCCACTTGGCTCACCAAATTTCGTTCTTCTAGGTTAAACCGTTCCTTTGCAGTAACCGTTTCCATGTTTAGGTTTCACTCTGTTTTCCCATATATGGATACATGTATTTGGAACTCTAAATCAAACACGGTTTCTGCTAGCTCTTTGAACTTGGCACAGTAATGTAGTTCTAAGTTCTATGGCTGTGGTTTGTGTCCTATGGAAGTACCCCCAAGTAGAGACTGACGAGAATCACTTACATTGAAAGGGGTTGCCAAGCTTCCAAAAAACTAGGAGTTCCCTGAAATCTCAGCAATTATTTTTTCACCCAATCTTGATGATACTTCCACTTAATGATCAGTACACCAATCCCATTTGGCTCACCAAATTTCGTTCTTCTAGGGAAAACCGTTCCTTTGCAGTAACCGTTTTCATGTTTAGGTTTCACTCTGTTTTCTCCTATATGGATACATGTAGTTGGAACTCTAAATCAAACACGGTTTGTGCTAGCTCTTCGAAACATGGCACAATAATGTAGTTCCAAGTTCTATGGCTATGGTTTGTGTCCTATGGAAGTAGCCCCAAGCAGAGACTGACGAGAATCACTTTCATTGAAAGGGGTTGCCAAGCTTCCAAAAAAGTACGAGTTTCCTGAAATCTCAGCAAACATTTTTTCACCCAATCTTGATGATACTTGCAGGTAATGATCAGTACACCAGTCACACTTGGCTCACCGAATTTCGTTCTTCTAGGTTAAAACGTTCCTTTGCATTAAACGTTTTCCTGTTTAGGTTTCACTCTGTTTTCTCCTATATGGATACATGTAGTTGGAACTCTAAATCAAACGTGGTTTGTGCTAGCTCTTTGAAACCTGGCACAAAATGTAGTTCCAAGTTCTATGGCTATGGTTTGTGTCCTATGGAAGTAGCCCCAAGCAGAGACTGACGAGAATCACTTTCATTGAAAGGGGTTGCCAGCTTCCAAAAAACTACGAGTTTCCTGAAATCTCAGCAAACATTTTTTCACCCAATCTTGATGATACTTCCATTTAATGATCAGTACACCAATCCCACTAGGCTCACCAAATTTCGTTTACTCTAGGTTAAACCGTTCCTTTGCAGTAACCGTTTTCATGTTTAGGTTTCACTCTGATTTCTCCTATATGGATACATGTATTTGGAACTCTAAATCAAACACGGTTTGTGCTAGCTCTTTGAACTTGGCACAATAATGTAGTTCCATGTTCTATGGCTATGGTTTGTGTCATATGGAACTAGCCCCAAGCAGAGACTGACGAGAATCACTTTCAATGAAAGGGGTTGCCAAGCTTCCAAAAAACTACGAGTTTCCTGAAATCTCAGAAACGTTTTTTCACCCAATCTTGATGATTACTTTCAGGTAATGATCAGTACACTAGTCCCACTGGGCTCTCCAAATTTCGTTCTTCTAGGTTAAACCGTTCCTTTGCAGTAACCGTTTTCATGTTTAGGTTTCACTCTGTTTTCTCCTATATGGATACATGTAGTTGGAACTCTAAATCAAACACGGTTTGTGCTAGCTCTTTGAAACTTGGCACAATAATGTAGCTCCAAGTTCTATGGCTATGGTTTGTGTCCTATGGAAGTAGCCAAAAGCAGAGACTGACGAGAATCACTTTCATTGAAAGGGGTTGCCAAGCTTCCAAAAAACTACGAGTTTCCTGAAATCTCAGCAATAATTTTCTCACCCAATCTTGATGATACTTCCACTTAATGATCAGTACACCAATCCCATTTGGGTCACCAAATTTCGTTCTTCTAGGTAAAACCATTCCTTTGCAGTAACCGTTTTCATGTTTAGGTTTCACTATGTTTTCTCCTATATGGATACATGTAGTTGGAACTCTAAATCAAACACGGTTTGTGCTAGCTCTTTGGAACTTGGCACAATAATGTAGTTCCAAGTTCTATGGCTATGGTTTGTGTCCTATGGAAGTAGCCCCAAGCAGAGACTGACGAGAATCACTTTCATTGAAAGGGGTTGCCGAGCTTCCAAAAAACTACGAGTTTCATGAAATCTCAGCAAACATTTTTTTCACCCAATCTTGATGACACTTGCAGGTAATGATCAGTACACCAGTCCCACTTGGCTCACCAAATTTGTTCTTCTAGGTTAAAACGTTCCTTTGCAGTAACCGTTTTCATGTTTAGGTTTCACTCTTTTTTTCTCCTATATGGATACATGTAGTTGGAACTCTAAATCAAACTCGGTTTGTGCTAACTCTTTGAAACATGGCACAATAATGTAGTTCCAATTTCTATCGCTATGGTTTGTGTCCTATGGAAGTAGCCCCAAGCAGAGACTGACGAGAATCACTTTCATTGAAAGAGTTTGCCAAGCTTCCAAAAAAGTACGAGTTTCCTGAAATCTCAGCAAACATTTTTTCACCCAATCTTGATGATACTTGCAGGTAATGATCAGTACACCAGTCCCACTTGGCTCACCAAATTTCGTTCTTCTAGGTTAAACCGTTCCTTTGCAGTAACCGTTTTCATGTTTAGGTTTCACTCTGTTTTCTCCTATATGGATACATGTAGTTGGAACTCTAAATCAAACACGGTTTGTGCTAGCTCTTTGAAACTTGGCACAATAATGTAGTTCCAAGTTCTATGTCTATGGTTTGTGTCCTATGGAAGTAGCCCCAAGCAGAGACTGACGAGAATCACTTTCATTGAAAGGGGTTGCCAAGCTTCCAAAAAACTACGAGTTTCCTGAAATCTCAGCAAACATTTTTTCACCCAATCTTGATGATACTTGCAGGTAATGATCAGTACACCAGTCCCACTTGGCTCACCAAGTTTCGTTCTTCTAGGTTAAACCGTTCCTTTGCAGGAACCGTTTTCATGTTTAGGTTTCACTCTGTTTTCTCCTATATGGATACATGTATTTGGAACTCTAAATCAAACACGGTTTGTGCTAGCTCTTTGAAACTTGGCACAATAATGTAGTTCCAAGTTCTATGGCTATGGTTATGTCCTATGGAAGTAGCCCCAAGCAGAGACTGATGAGAATCACTTTCATTGAAAGGGGTTGCCAAGCTTCCAATAAACTACGAGTTTCATGAAATCTCAGCAAACATTTTTTCACCCAATCTTGATGATACTTGCAGGTAATGATCAGTACACCAATCCCACTTGGCTCACAAAATTTTGCTCTTCTAAGTTAAACCGTTCCTTTCCAGTAACCGTTTTCATGTTTAGGTTTCACTCTGTTTTCTCCTATATGGATACATGTAGTTGGAACTCTAAATCAAACACGGGATTGTGGTAGCTCTTTGAAACTTGGCACACGAATATAGTTCCAAGTTCTATGGCTATGGGTTGTGTCCAATGGAAGTATCCCCAAGCAGAGACTGACGAGAATCACTTTCATTGAAAGGGGTTGCCAAGCTTCCAAAAAACTACGAGTTTCCTGAAATCTCAGCAAACATTTTTTCACCAAATCTTGATGATACTTGCAGGTAAGGATCAGTACACCAGTCCCACTTGGCTCACCAAATTTCGTTCTTCTAGTTTAAAACGTTCCTTTGCAGTAACCGTTTTCATGTTTAGGTTTCACTCTGTTTTCTCCTATATGGATACATGTAGTTGGAACTCTAAATCAAACACGGTTTGTGCTAGCTCTTTGAAACTTGGCACAATAATGTAGCTCCAAGTTCTCTGGCTATGGTTTGTGTCCTATGGAAGTAGGCAAAAGCAGAGAATGACGAGAATCACTTTCATTGAAAGGGGTTGCCAAGCTTCCAAAAAACTACGAGTTTCCTGAAATCTCAGCAATCATTTTTTCACCCAATCTTGATGATACTTCCACTTAATGATCAGAACACCAATCCCATTTTGCTCACCAAATTCGTTCTTCTAGGTTAAACCGTTCCTTTGCAGTAACCGTTTTCATGTTTAGTTTTCACTCTGTTTTCTCCTATATGGATACATGTAGTTGGAACTCTAAATCAAACACGGTTTGTGCTAGCTCTTTGAAACTTGGCACAATAATGTAGTTCCAAGTTCTATGGCAATGGTTTGTGTCCTATGGAAGTAGCCCCAAGCAGAGACTGAAGAGAATCACTTTCATTGAAAGGGGTTGCCAAGCTTCCAAAAACTACGAGTTTCCTGAAATCTCAGCAAACATTTTTTCACCCAATCTTGATGATACTTGCAGGTAATGATCAGTACACCAGTCCCAATTGGCTCACCAAATTTCGTTCTTCTAGGTTAAAACGTTCCTTTGCAGTAACCGTTTTCATGTTTAGGTTTCACTCTGTTTTCTCCTGTATGGATACATGTAGTTGGAACTCTAAATCAAACACGGTTTGTGCTAGCTCTTTGAAACTTGGCACAATAATGTAGTTCCAAGTTCTATCGCTATGGTATGTGTCCTATGGAAGTAGCCCCAAGCAGAGACTGAGGAGAATCCACTTTCATTGAAAGGGGTTGCCAAGCTTCCAAACAACTACGAGTTCCTGAAATCTCAGCAAACTTTTTTTCACCCAATCTTGATGATACTTGCAGGTAATGATCAGTACACCAGTCCCACTTGGCTCACCAAATTTCGTTCTTCTAGGTTAAACCGTTCCTTTGCAGTAACCGTTTTCATGCTTAGGTTTCACTCTGTTTTCTCCTATATGGATACATGTAGTTGGAACTCTAAATCAAACATGGTTTGTCCTAGCTCTTTGAAACGTGGCACAATAATGTAGTTCCCATTTCTATGGCTATGGTTTGTTCCTATGGAAGTAGCCCCAAGGAGAGACTGACGAGAATCAGTTTCATTGAAAGGGGTTGCCAAGCTTCCAAAAAACTACGAGTTTCCTGAAATCTCAGCAATAATTTTTTCACCCAATCTTGATGATACTTCCACTTAATGATCAGTACACCAATCCCATTTTGCTCACCAAATTTCGTTCTTCTAGGATAAACCGTTCCTTTGCAGTAACCGTTTTCATGTTTAGGTTTCACTCTGTTTTCTCCTATATGGATACATTGTAGTTGGAACTCTAAATGAAACACGGTTTGTGCTAGCTCTTTGAAACTTGGCACAATAATGTAGTTCCAAGTTCTATGGCTATGGATTGTGTCCTATGGAAGTAGCCCCAAGCAGAGACTGACGAGAATCACTTTCATTGAAAGGGGTTGCCGAGCTTCCAAAAACTACGAGTTTCATGAAATCTCAGCAAACATTTTTTCACCCAATCTTGATGATACTTGCAGGTAATGATCAGTACACCAGTCCCACTTGGCTCACCAAATTTGTTCTTCTAGGTTAAAACGTTCCTTTGCAGTAACCGTTTTCATGTTTAGGCTTCACTCTTTTTTCTCCTATATGGATACATGTAGTTGGAACTCTAAATCAAACTCGGTTTGTGCCAACTCTTTGAAACTTGGCACAATAATGTAGTTCCAATTTCTATCGCTATGGTTTGTGTCCTATGGAAGTAGCCCCAAGCAGAGACTGACGAGAATCACTTTCATGAAAGAGTTTGCCAAGCTTCCAAAAAACTAAGAGTTTCATGAAATCTCAGCAAACATTTTTTCACCCAATCTTGATGATACTTGCAGGTAATGATCAGTACACCAGTCCCACTTGGCTCACCAAATTTCGTTCTTCTAGGTTAAACCGTTCCTTTGCAGTAACCGTTTTCATGTTTAGGTTTCACTCTGTTTTCTCCTATATGGGATACATGTAGTTGGAACTCTAAATCAAACACGGTTTGTGCTAGCTCTTTGAAACTTGGCACAATAATGTAGTTCCAAGTTCTATGGCTATGGTTTGTGTCCTATGGAAGTAGCCCCAAGCAGAGACTGACGAGAATCACTTTCATTGAAAGGGGTTGCCAAGCTTCCAAAAAAGTTCGAGTTTCCTGAAATCTCAGCAAACATTTTTTTCACCCAATCTTGATGATACTTGCAGGTAATGATCAGTACACCAATCCCACTTGGCTCACAAAATTTTGCTCTTCTAGGTTAAACCGTTCCTTGGCAGTAACCGTTTCCATGTTTAGGTTTCACTCTGTTTTCTCCTATATGGATACATGTAGTTGGAACTCTAAATCAAACACGGATTGTGGTAGCTCTTTGAAACTTGGCACAAGAATATAGTTCCAAGTTCTATGGCTATGGGTTGTGTCCAATGGAAGTATCCCCAAGCAGAGACTGACGAGAATCACTTTCATTGAAAGGGGTTGCCAAGCTTCCAAAAACCTACGAGTTTCCTGAAATCTCAGCAAACATTTTTTCACCCAATCTTGATGATACTTGCAGGTAAGGATCAGTACACGAGTCCCACTTGGCTCACCAAATTTCGTTCTTCTAGTTTAAAACGTTCCTTTGCAGTAACCGTTTTCATGTTTAGGTTTCACTCTGTTTTCTCCTATATGGATACATGTAGTTGGAACTCTAAATCAAACACGGTTTGTGCTAGCTCTTTGAAACTTGGCACAATAATGTAGCTCCAAGTTCTCTGGCTATGGTTTGTGTCCTATGGAAGTAGGCAAAAGCAGAGAATGACGAGAATCACTTTCATTGAAAGGGGTTGCCAAGCTGCCAAAAAACTACGAGTTTCCTGAAATCTCAGCAATCATTTTTTCACCCAATCTTGATGATACTTCCACTTAATGATCAGTACACCAATCCCATTTTGCTCACAAATTTCGTTCTTCTAGGATATACCGTTCCTTTGCAGTAACCGTTTTCATGTTTAGGTTTAACTCTGTTTTCTCCTATATGGATACATGTAGTTGGAACTCTAAATCAAACATGGTTTGTCCTAGCTCTTTGAAACGTGGCACAATAATGTAGTTCCCATTTCTATGGCTATGGTTTGTGTCCTATGGAAGTAGCCCCAAGCAGAGACTGACGAGAATCACCTTCATTGAAAGGGGTTGCCAAGCTTCCAAAAAACTACGAGTTCCTGAATTCTCAGCAAACATTTTTTTCACCCAATCTTGATGATACTTGCCGGTAATGATCAGTACACTAGTCCCACTTGGCTCCCCAAATTTCGTTCTTCTAGGTTAAACCGTTCCTTTGTAGTAACCGTTTTTATGTTTAGGTTTCACTCTGTTTTCTCCTATATGGTTACATGTAGTTGGAACTCTAAAACAAACACGGTTTGTGCTAGCTCTTTGAAACTTGGCACAATAATGTAGTTCCAAGTTGTATCGCTCTGGTTTGTGTCCTATGGAAGTAGCCCCAAGCAGAGACTGACGAGAATCACTTTCATTGAAAGGGGTTGCCAAGCTTCCAATAAACTACGAGTGTCCTGAAATGTCAGCAATTATTTTTTCACCAAATCTTGATGATACTTGCAGGTAATGATCAGTACCCCAATCCCACTTGGCTCACAAATTACGTTCTTCTAGGTTAAACCGTTCCTTTGCAGTAACCGTTTCCATGTTTAGGTTTCACTCTGTTTTCCCCTAAATGGATACATGTAGTTGGAACTGTAAATCAAACACGGTTTTTGCTAGCTCTTTGAAACTTGGCACAGTAATGTAGTTCCAAGTTCTATGGCTATGGTTTGTGTCCTATGGAAGTAGCCCCAAGCAGAGACTGACGAGAATCACTCTCATTGAAAGGGTTGCCAAGCTTCCAAAAAACTACAAGTTTCCTGAAATCTCAGAAAACATTTTTTCATCCAATCTTGATGATACTTCCACTTAATGATCAGTACACCAATCCCATTTGGCTCACCGAATTTCGTTCTTCTAAGTAAAACCGTTCCTTTGCAGTAACCGTTTTCATGTTTAGGTTTCACTCTGTTTTCTCCTATATGGAAACATGTAGTTGGAACTCTAAATCAAAACACGGTTTGTGCTAGCTCTTTGAAACTTGGCACAATAATGTAGTTCCAAGTTCTATCGCTATGGTATGTGTCCTATGGAAGTAGCCCCAAGCAGAGACTGACGAGAATCACTTTCATTGAAAGGGGTTGCCAAGCTTCCAAAAACTACGAGTTTCCTGAAATCTCAGCAAACATTTTTTTCACCCAATCTTGATGATACTTGCAGGTAATGATCAGTACACCAGTCCCACTTGGCTCACCAAATTTCGTTCTTCTAGGTTAAACCGTTCCTTTGCAGTAACCGTTTCCATGTTTAGGTTTCACTCTGTTTTCCCCTATATGGATACATGTAGTTGGAACTGTAAATCAAACACGGTTTCTGCTAGCTCTTTGAAACTTGGCACAGTAATGTAGTTCCAAGTTCTATGGCTATGGTTTGTGTCCTATGGAAGTAGCCCCAAGCAGAGACTGACGAGAATCACTTTCATTGAAAGGGGTTGCCAAGCTTCCAAACAACTACGAGTTTCCTGAAATCTCAGCAAACATTTTTTCACCCAATCTTGATGATACTTTCAGGTAATGATCAGTACTCTATTCCCACTTGGCTCTCCAATTTCGTTCTTCTAGGTTAAACCGTTCCTTTGCAGTAACCGTTTTCATGTTTAGGTTTCACTCTGTTTTCACCTATATGGATACATGTAGTTGGAACTCTAAATCAAACACGGTTTGTGCTAGCTCTTTGAAACTTGGCACAATAATGTAGCTCCAAGTTCTATGGCTATGGTTTGTGTCCTATGGAAGTAGCCAAAAGCAGAGACTGAGGAGAATCACTTTCATTGAAAGGGGTTGCCAAGCTTCCAAAAAACTACGAGTTTCCTGAAATCTCAGCAATCATTTTCTCACCCAATCTTGATGATACTTCCACTTAATGATCAGTACACCAATCCCATTTGGGTCACCAAATTTCGTTCTTCTAGGTAAAACCGTTCCTTTGCAGGAACCGTTTTCATGTTTAGGTTTCACTGTGTTTTCTCCTATATGGATACATGTAGTTGGAACTCTAAATCAAACACGGTTTGTGCTAGCTCTTTGGAACTTGGCACAATAATGTAGTTCCAAGTTCTATGGCTATGGTTTGTGTCCTATGGAAGTAGCCCCAAGCAGAGACTGACGAGAATCACTTTCATTGAAAGGGGTTGCCAAGCTTCCAAAAAACTACGAGTTTCCTGAATTCTCAGCAAACATTTTTGCACCCAATCTTGATGATACTTGCAGGTAATGATCAGTACACTAGTCCCACTTGGCTCCCCAAATTTCGTTCTTCTAGGTTAAAACGTTCCTTTGCAGTAACCGTTTTCATGTTTAGGTTTCACTCTGTTTTCTCTGTATGGATACATGTAGTTGGAACTCTAAATCAAACACGGTTTGTGCTAGCTCTTTGAAACTTGGCACAATAATGTAGTTCCAAGTTCTATCGCTATGGTATGTGTCCTATGGAAGTAGCCCCAAGCAGAGACTGAGGAGAATCACTTTCATTGAAAGGGGTTGCCAAGCTTCCAAACAACTACGAGTTTCCTGAAATCTCAGCAAACTTTTTTTTCACCCAATCTTGATGATACTTGCAGGTAATGATCAGTACACCAGTCCCACTTGGCTCACCAAATTTCGTTCTTCTAGGTTAAACCGTTCCTTTGCAGTAACCGTTTTCATGCTTTAGGTTTCACTCTGTTTTCTCCTATATGGATACATGTAGTTGGAACTCTAAATCAAACATGGTTTGTCCTAGCTCTTTGAAACGTGGCACAATAATGTAGTTCCCATTTCTATGGCTATGGTTTGTTCCTATGGAAGTAGCCCCAAGGAGAGACTGACGAGAATCAGTTTCATTGAAAGGGGTTGCCAAGCTTCCAAAAAACTACGAGTTTCCTGAAATCTCAGCAATAATTTTTTCACCCAATCTTGATGATACTTCCACTTAATGATCAGTACACCAATCCCATTTTGCTCACCAAATTTCGTTCTTCTAGGATAAACCGTTCCTTTGCAGTAACCGTTTTCATGTTTAGGTTTCACTCTGTTTTCTCCTATATGGATACATGTAGTTGGAACTCTAAATGAAACACGGTTTGTGCTAGCTCTTTGAAACTTGGCACAATAATGTAGTTCCAAGTTCTATGGCTATGGATTGTGTCCTATGGAAGTAGCCCCAAGCAGAGACTGACGAGAATCACTTTCATTGAAAGGGGTTGCCGAGCTTCCAAAAACTACGAGTTTCATGAAATCTCAGCAAACATTTTTTCACCCAATCTTGATGATACTTGCAGGTAATGATCAGTACACCAGTCCCACTTGGCTCACCAAATTTGTTCTTCTAGG
This sequence comes from Urocitellus parryii, assembly GCF_045843805.1. Classification (NCBI taxonomy): domain Eukaryota; kingdom Metazoa; phylum Chordata; class Mammalia; order Rodentia; family Sciuridae; genus Urocitellus; species Urocitellus parryii. The sequence goes on from NW_027553533.1 coordinate 13,326, forward strand.
TTAAAACGTTCCTTTGCAGTAACCGTTTTCATGTTTAGGCTTCACTCTTTTTTCTCCTATATGGATACATGTAGTTGGAACTCTAAATCAAACTCGGTTTGTGCCAACTCTTTGAAACTTGGCACAATAATGTAGTTCCAATTTCTATCGCTATGGTTTGTGTCCTATGGAAGTAGCCCCAAGCAGAGACTGACGAGAATCACTTTCATGAAAGAGTTTGCCAAGCTTCCAAAAAACTAAGAGTTTCATGAAATCTCAGCAAACATTTTTTCACCCAATCTTGATGATACTTGCAGGTAATGATCAGTACACCAGTCCCACTTGGCTCACCAAATTTCGTTCTTCTAGGTTAAACCGTTCCTTTGCAGTAACCGTTTTCATGTTTAGGTTTCACTCTGTTTTCTCCTATATGGATACATGTAGTTGGAACTCTAAATCAAACACGGTTTGTGCTAGCTCTTTGAAACTTGGCACAATAATGTAGTTCCAAGTTCTATGGCTATGGTTTGTGTCCTATGGAAGTAGCCCCAAGCAGAGACTGACGAGAATCACTTTCATTGAAAGGGGTTGCCAAGCTTCCAAAAAAGTTCGAGTTTCCTGAAATCTCAGCAAACATTTTTTCACCCAATCTTGATGATACTTGCAGGTAATGATCAGTACACCAATCCCACTTGGCTCACAAAATTTTGCTCTTCTAGGTTAAACCGTTCCTTGGCAGTAACCGTTTCCATGTTTAGGTTTCACTCTGTTTTCTCCTATATGGATACATGTAGTTGGAACTCTAAATCAAACACGGATTGTGGTAGCTCTTTGAAACTTGGCACAAGAATATAGTTCCAAGTTCTATGGCTATGGGTTGTGTCCAATGGAAGTATCCCCAAGCAGAGACTGACGAGAATCACTTTCATTGAAAGGGGTTGCCAAGCTTCCAAAAAACTACGAGTTTCCTGAAATCTCAGCAAACATTTTTTCACCCAATCTTGATGATACTTGCAGGTAAGGATCAGTACACGAGTCCCACTTGGCTCACCAAATTTCGTTCTTCTAGTTTAAAACGTTCCTTTGCAGTAACCGTTTTCATGTTTAGGTTTCACTCTGTTTTCTCCTATATGGATACATGTAGTTGGAACTCTAAATCAAACACGGTTTGTGCTAGCTCTTTGAAACTTGGCACAATAATGTAGCTCCAAGTTCTCTGGCTATGGTTTGTGTCCTATGGAAGTAGGCAAAAGCAGAGAATGACGAGAATCACTTTCATTGAAAGGGTTGCCAAGCTGCCAAAAAACTACGAGTTTCCTGAAATCTCAGCAATCATTTTTTCACCCAATCTTGATGATACTTCCACTTAATGATCAGTACACCAATCCCATTTTGCTCACAAATTTCGTTCTTCTAGGATATACCGTTCCTTTGCAGTAACCGTTTTCATGTTTAGGTTTAACTCTGTTTTCTCCTATATGGATACATGTAGTTGGAACTCTAAATCAAACATGGTTTGTCCTAGCTCTTTGAAACGTGGCACAATAATGTAGTTCCCATTTCTATGGCTATGGTTTGTGTCCTATGGAAGTAGCCCCAAGCAGAGACTGACGAGAATCACCTTCATTGAAAGGGGTTGCCAAGCTTCCAAAAAACTACGAGTTTCCTGAATTCTCAGCAAACATTTTTTTCACCCAATCTTGATGATACTTGCCGGTAATGATCAGTACACTAGTCCCACTTGGCTCCCCAAATTTCGTTCTTCTAGGTTAAACCGTTCCTTTGTAGTAACCGTTTTTATGTTTAGGTTTCACTCTGTTTTCTCCTATATGGTTACATGTAGTTGGAACTCTAAAACAAACACGGTTTGTGCTAGCTCTTTGAAACTTGGCACAATAATGTAGTTCCAAGTTGTATCGCTCTGGTTTGTGTCCTATGGAAGTAGCCCCAAGCAGAGACTGACGAGAATCACTTTCATTGAAAGGGGTTGCCAAGCTTCCAATAAACTACGAGTGTCCTGAAATGTCAGCAATTATTTTTTCACCAAATCTTGATGATACTTGCAGGTAATGATCAGTACCCCAATCCCACTTGGCTCACCAAATTACGTTCTTCTAGGTTAAACCGTTCCTTTGCAGTAACCGTTTCCATGTTTAGGTTTCACTCTGTTTTCCCCTAAATGGATACATGTAGTTGGAACTGTAAATCAAACACGGTTTGTGCTAGCTCTTTGAAACTTGGCACAGTAATGTAGTTCCAAGTTCTATGGCTATGGTTTGTGTCCTATGGAAGTAGCCCCAAGCAGAGACTGACGAGAATCACTCTCATTGAAAGGGGTTGCCAAGCTTCCAAAAAACTACAAGTTTCCTGAAATCTCAGAAAACATTTTTTCATCCAATCTTGATGATACTTCCACTTAATGATCAGTACACCAATCCCATTTGGCTCACCGAATTTCGTTCTTCTAAGTAAAACCGTTCCTTTGCAGTAACCGTTTTCATGTTTAGGTTTCACTCTGTTTTCTCCTATATGGAAACATGTAGTTGGAACTCTAAATCAAACACGGTTTGTGCTAGCTCTTTGAAACTTGGCACAATAATGTAGTTCCAAGTTCTATCGCTATGGTATGTGTCCTATGGAAGTAGCCCCAAGCAGAGACTGACGAGAATCACTTTCATTGAAAGGGGTTGCCAAGCTTCCAAAAAACTACGAGTTTCCTGAAATCTCAGCAAACATTTTTTTCACCCAATCTTGATGATACTTGCAGGTAATGATCAGTACACCAGTCCCACTTGGCTCACCAAATTTCGTTCTTCTAGGTTAAACCGTTCCTTTGCAGTAACCGTTTCCATGTTTAGGTTTCACTCTGTTTTCCCCTATATGGATACATGTAGTTGGAACTGTAAATCAAACACGGTTTCTGCTAGCTCTTTGAAACTTGGCACAGTAATGTAGTTCCAAGTTCTATGGCTATGGTTTGTGTCCTATGGAAGTAGCCCCAAGCAGAGACTGACGAGAATCACTTTCATTGAAAGGGGTTGCCAAGCTTCCAAACAACTACGAGTTTCCTGAAATCTCAGCAAACATTTTTTCACCCAATCTTGATGATACTTTCAGGTAATGATCAGTACTCTATTCCCACTTGGCTCTCCAAATTTCGTTCTTCTAGGTTAAACCGTTCCTTTGCAGTAACCGTTTTCATGTTTAGGTTTCACTCTGTTTTCACCTATATGGATACATGTAGTTGGAACTCTAAATCAAACACGGTTTGTGCTAGCTCTTTGAAACTTGGCACAATAATGTAGCCTCCAAGTTCTATGGCTATGGTTTGTGTCCTATGGAAGTAGCCAAAAGCAGAGACTGAGGAGAATCACTTTCATTGAAAGGGGTTGCCAAGCTTCCAAAAAACTACGAGTTTCCTGAAATCTCAGCAATCATTTTCTCACCCAATCTTGATGATACTTCCACTTAATGATCAGTACACCAATCCCATTTGGGTCACCAAATTTCGTTCTTCTAGGTAAAACCGTTCCTTTGCAGGAACCGTTTTCATGTTTAGGTTTCACTGTGTTTTCTCCTATATGGATACATGTAGTTGGAACTCTAAATCAAACACGGTTTGTGCTAGCTCTTTGGAACTTGGCACAATAATGTAGTTCCAAGTTCTATGGCTATGGTTTGTGTCCTATGGAAGTAGCCCCAAGCAGAGACTGACGAGAATCACTTTCATTGAAAGGGGTTGCCAAGCTTCCAAAAAACTACGAGTTTCCTGAATTCTCAGCAAACATTTTTGCACCCAATCTTGATGATACTTGCAGGTAATGATCAGTACACTAGTCCCACTTGGCTCCCCAAATTTCGTTCTTCTAGGTTAAACCGTTCCTTTGCAGTAACCGTTTCCATGTTTAGGTTTTACTCTGTTTTCTCCTATATGGATATATGTAGTTGGAACTCTAAATCAAACACGGTTTGTGCTAGCTCTTTGAAACTTGCCACAGTAATGTAGTTCCAAGTTCTATGGCTATGGTTTGTGTCCTATGGAAGTAGCCCCAAGCAGACACTGACGAGAATCACTTTCATTCAAAGGGGTTGCCAAGCTTCCAAAAAACTACGAGTTTCCTGAAATCTCAGCAATCATTTTTTCACCCAATCTTGATGATACTTCCACTTAATGATCAGTACACCAATCCCATTTTGCTCACCAAATTTCGTTCTTCTAGGATAAACCGTTCCTTTGCAGTACCCGTTTTCATGTTTAGGTTTCACTCTGTTTTCTCCTATATGGATACATGTAGTTGGAACTCTAAATCAAACACGGTTTGTGCTAGCTCTTTGAAACTTGGCACAATAATGTAGTTCCAAGTTCTATGGCTATGGTTTGTGTCCTATGGAAGTAGCCCCAAGCAGAGACTGACGAGAATCACTTTCATTGAAAGTGGTTGCCGAGCTTCCAAAAAACTACGAGTTTCATGAAATCTCAGCAAACATTTTTTCACCCAATCTTGATGACACTTGCAGGTAATGATCAGTACACCAGTCCCACTTGGCTCACCAAATTTGTTCTTCTAGGTTAAAACGTTCCTTTGCAGTAACCGTTTTCATGTTTAGGTTTCACTCTGTTTTCTCCTATATGGATACATGTAGTTGGAACTCTAAATCAAACTCGGTTTGTGCTAGCTCTTTGAAACGTGGCACAATAATGTAGTTCCAATTTCTATCGCTATGGTTTGTGTCCTATGGAAGTAGCCCCAAGCAGAGACTGACGAGAATCACTTTCATTGAAAGAGTTTGCCAAGCTTCCAAAAAAGTACGAATTTCCTGAAATCTCAGCAAACATTTTTTCACCCAATCTTGATGATACTTGCAGGTAATGATCAGTACACCAGTCCCACTTGGCTCACCAAATTTCATTCTTCTAGGTTAAACAGTTCCTTTGCCGTAACCGTTTTCATGTTTAGGTTTCACTCTGTTTTCTCCTATATGGATACATGTAGTTGGAACTCTAAATCAAACACGGTTTGTGCTAGCTCTTTGAAACTTGGCACAATAATGTATTTCCAAGTTGTATCGCTCTGGTTTGTGTCCTATGGAAGTAGCCCCAAGCAGAGACTGACGAGAATCACTTTCATTGAAGGGGGTTGCCAAGCTTCCAAAAAACTACGAGTTTCCTGAAATCTCAGCAAACATTTTTTCACCCAATCTTGATGATACTTGCAGGTAATGATCAGTACACCAGTCCCACTTGGCTCACCAAATTTCGTTCTTCTAGTTTAAAACGTTTCTTTGCAGTAACCGTTTTCATGTTTAGGTTTCACTCTGTTTTCTCCTATATGGATACATGTATTTGGAACTCTAAATCAAACACGGTTTGTGCTAGCTCTTTGAAACTTGGCACAATAATGTAGTTCCAAGTTCTATCGCTATGGTATGTGTCCTATGGAAGTAGCCCCAAGCAGAGACTGACGAGAATCACTTTCATTGAAAGGGGTTGCCAAGCTTCCAAACAACTACGAGTTTCCTGAAATCTCAGCAAACTTTTTTTCACCCAATCTTGATGATACTTGCAGGTAATGATCAGTACACCAGTCCCACTTGGCTCACCAAATTTCGTTCTTCTAGGTTACACCGTTCCTTTGCAGTAACCGTTTTCATGTTTAGGTTTCACTCTGTTTTCTCCTATATGGATACATGTAGTTGGAACTCTAAATCAAACACGGTTTGTGCTAGCTCTTTGAAACTTGGCACAATAATGTAGTTCCAAGTTCTATGGCTATGGTTTGTGTCCTATGGAAGTAGCCCCAAGCAGAGACTGACGAGAATCACTTTCATTGAAAGGGGTTGCCAAGCTTCCAAAAAACTACGAGTTTCCTGAATTCTCAGCAAACATTTTTTCACCCAATCTTGATGATACTTGCAGGTAATGATCAGTACACTAGTCCCACTTGGCTCCCCAAATTTCGTTCTTCTAGGTTAAACCGTTCCTTTGTAGTAACCGTTTTTATGTTTAGGTTTCACTCTGTTTTCTCCTATATGGATACATGTAGTTGGAACTCTAAATCAAACACGGTTTTTGCTAGCTCTTTGAAACTTGGCACAATAATGTAGTTCCAAGTTGTATCGCTCTGGTTTGTGTCCTATGGAAGTAGCCCCAAGCAGAGACTGACGAGAATCACTTTCATTGAAAGGGGTTGCCAAGCTTCCAATAAACTACGAGTGTCCTGAAATGACAGCAATTATTTTTTGACCCAATCTTGATGATACTTGCAGGTAATGATCGGTACCCCAATCCCACTTGGCTCACCAAATTTCGTTCTTCTAGGTTAAACCGTTCCTTTGCAGTAACCGTTTCCATGTTTAGGTTTCACTCTGTTTTCCCCTATATGGATACATGTAGTTGGAACTGTAAATCAAACCACGGTTTGTGCTAGCTCTTTGAAACTTGGCACAGTAATGTAGTTCCAAGTTCTATGGCTATGGTTTGTGTCCTATGGAAGTAGCCCCAAGCAGAGACTGACGAGAATCACTTTCATTGAAAGGGGTTGCCAAGCTTCCAAAAAACTACGAGTTTCCTGAAATCTCAGCAAACATTTTTTCACCCAATCTTGATGATACTTGCAGGTAATGATCAGTACACCAGTCCCACTTGGCTCACCAAATTTCGTTCTTCTAGTTTAAAACGTTCCTTTGCAGTAACCGTTTTCATGTTTAGGTTTCACTCTGTTTTCTCCTATATGGAAACATGTAGTTGGAACTCTAAATCAAACACGGTTTGTGCTAGCTCTTTGAAACTTGGCACAATAATGTAGTTCCAAGTTCTATCGCTATGGTATGTGTCCTATGGAAGTAGCCCCAAGCAGAGACTGACGAGAATCACTTTCATTGAAAGGGGTTGCCAAGCTTCCAAAAAACTACGAGTTTCCTGAAATCTCAGCAAACATTTTTTTCACCCAATCTTGATGATACTTGCAGGTAATGATCAGTACACCAGTCCCACTTGGCTCACCAAATTTCGTTCTTCTAGGTTAAACCGTTCCTTTGCAGTAACCGTTTCCATGTTTAGGTTTCACTCTGTTTTCCCCTATATGGATACATGTAGTTGGAACTGTAAATCAAACACGGTTTCTGCTAGCTCTTTGAAACTTGGCACAGTAATGTAGTTCCAAGTTCTATGGCTATGGTTTGTGTCCTATGGAAGTAGCCCCAAGCAGAGACTGACGAGAATCACTTTCATTGAAAGGGGTTGCCAAGCTTCCAAACAACTACGAGTTTCCTGAAATCTCAGCAAACATTTTTTCACCCAATCTTGATGATACTTTCAGGTAATGATCAGTACTCTATTCCCACTTGGCTCTCCAAATTTCGTTCTTCTAGGTTAAACCGTTCCTTTGCAGTAACCGTTTTCATGTTTAGGTTTCACTCTGTTTTCACCTATATGGATACATGTAGTTGGAACTCTAAATCAAACACGGTTTGTGCTAGCTCTTTGAAACTTGGCACAATAATGTAGCTCCAAGTTCTATGGCTATGGTTTGTGTCCTATGGAAGTAGCCAAAAGCAGAGACTGAGGAGAATCACTTTCATTGAAAGGGGTTGCCAAGCTTCCAAAAAAACTACGAGTTTCCTGAAATCTCAGCAATCATTTTCTCACCCAATCTTGATGATACTTCCACTTAATGATCAGTACACCAATCCCATTTGGGTCACCAAATTTCGTTCTTCTAGGTAAAACCGTTCCTTTGCAGGAACCGTTTTCATGTTTAGGTTTCACTGTGTTTTCTCCTATATGGATACATGTAGTTGGAACTCTAAATCAAACACGGTTTGTGCTAGCTCTTTGGAACTTGGCACAATAATGTAGTTCCAAGTTCTATGGCTATGGTTTGTGTCCTATGGAAGTAGCCCCAAGCAGAGACTGACGAGAATCACTTTCATTGAAAGGGGTTGCTGAGCTTCCAAAAAACTACGAGTTTCATGAAATCTCAGCAAACATTTTTTCACCCAATCTTGATGATACTTGCAGGTAATGATCAGTACACCAGTCCCACTTGGCTCACCAAATTTGTTCTTCTAGGTTAAAACGTTCCTTTGCAGTAACCGTTTTCATGTTTAGGCTTCACTCTTTTTTCTCCTATATGGATACATGTAGTTGGAACTCTAAATCAAACTCGGTTTGTGCCAACTCTTTGAAACTTGGCACAATAATGTAGTTCCAATTTCTATCGCTATGGTTTGTGTCCTATGGAAGTAGCCCCAAGCAGAGACTGACGAGAATCACTTTCATTGAAAGAGTTTGCCAAGCTTCCAAAAAACTACGAGTTTCATGAAATCTCAGCAAACATTTTTTCACCCAATCTTGATGATACTTGCAGGTAATGATCAGTACACCAGTCCCACTTGGCTCACCAAATTTCGTTCTTCTAGGTTAAACCGTTCCTTTGCAGTAACCGTTTTCATGTTTAGGTTTCACTCTGTTTTCTCCTATATGGATACATGTAGTTGGAACTCTAAATCAAACACGGTTTGTGCTAGCTCTTTGAAACTTGGCACAATAATGTAGTTCCAAGTTCTATGGCTATGGTTTGTGTCCTATGGAAGTAGCCCCAAGCAGAGACTGACGAGAATCACTTTCATTGAAAGGGGTTGCCAAGCTTCCAAAAAAGTTCGAGTTTCCTGAAATCTCAGCAAACATTTTTTCACCCAATCTTGATGATACTTGCAGGTAATGATCAGTACACCAATCCCACTTGCTCACAAAAATTTTGCTCTTCTAGGTTAAACCGTTCCTTGGCAGTAACCGTTTCCATGTTTAGGTTTCACTCTGTTTTCTCCTATATGGATACATGTAGTTGGAACTCTAAATCAAACACGGATTGTGGTAGCTCTTTGAAACTTGGCACAAGAATATAGTTCCAAGTTCTATGGCTATGGGTTGTGTCCAATGGAAGTATCCCCAAGCAGAGACTGACGAGAATCACTTTCATTGAAAGGGGTTGCCAAGCTTCCAAAAAACTACGAGTTTCCTGAAATCTCAGCAAACAGTTTTTCACCCAATCTTGATGATACTTGCAGGTAAGGATCAGTACACGAGTCCCACTTGGCTCACCAAATTTCGTTCTTCTAGTTTAAAACGTTCCTTTGCAGTAACCGTTTTCATGTTTAGGTTTCACTCTGTTTTCTCCTATATGGATACATGTAGTTGGAACTCTAAATCAAACACGGTTTGTGCTAGCTCTTTGAAACTTGGCACAATAATGTAGCTCCAAGTTCTCTGGCTATGGTTTGTGTCCTATGGAAGTAGGCAAAAGCAGAGAATGACGAGAATAACTTTCATTGAAAGGGGGTTGCCAAGCTTCCAAAAAACTACGAGTTTCCTGAAATCTCAGCAATCATTTTTTCACCCAATCTTGATGATACTTCCACTTAATGATCAGTACACCCATCCCATTTTGCTCACGAATTTCGTTCTTCTAGGATATACCGTTCCTTTGCAGTAACCGTTTCATGTTTAGGTTTCACTCTGTTTTCTCCTATATGGATACATGTAGTTGGAAGTCTAAATCAAACACGGTTTGTGCTAGCTCTTTGAAACTTGGCACAATAATGTAGTTCCAAGTTCTATGGCTATGGTTTGTGTCCTATGGAAGTAGCCCCAAGCAGAGACTGAAGAGAATCACTTTCATTGAAAGGGGTTGCCAAGCTTCCAAAAAACTACGAGTTTCCTGAAATCTCAGCAAACATTTTTTCACCCAATCTTGATGATACTTGCAGGTAATGATCAGTACACCAGTCCCACTTGGCTCACCAAATTTCGTTCTTCTAGTTTAAAACGTTCCTTTGCAGTAACCGTTTTCATATTTAGGTTTCACTCTGTTTTCTCCTATATGGATACATGTAGTTGGAACTCTAAATCAAACACGGTTTGTGCTAGCTCTTTGAAACTTGGCACAACAATGTAGTTCCAAGTTCTATCGCTATGGTATGTGTCCTATGGAAGTAGCCCCAAGCAGAGACTGACGAGAATCACTTTCATTGAAAGGGGTTGCCAATCTTCCAAACAACTACGAGTTTCCTGAAATCTCAGCAAACTTTTTTTTCACCCAATCTTGATGATACTTGCATGTAATGATCAGTACACCAGTCCCACTTGGCTCACCAAATTTCGTTCTTCTAGGTTAAACCGTTCCTTTGCAGTAACCGTTTTCATGTTTAGGTTTAACTCTGTTTTCTCCTATATGGATACATGTAGTTGGAACTCTAAATCAAACATGGTTTGTCCTAGTCTTTGAAACGTGGCACAATAATGTCGTTCCCATTTCTATGGCTATGGTTTGTGTCCTATGGAAGTAGCCCCAAGCAGAGACTGACTAGAATCACCTTCATTGAAAGGGGTTGCCAAGCTTCCAAAAAACTACGAGTTTCCTGAATTCTCAGCAAACATTTTTTTCACCCAATCTTGATGATACTTGCAGGTAATGATCAGTACACTAGTCCCACTTGGCTCCCCAAATTTCGTTCTTCTAGGTTAAACCGTTCCTTTGTAGTAACCGTTTTTATGTTTAGGTTTCACTCTGTTTTCTCCTATATGGTTACATGTAGTTGGAACTCTAAAACAAACACGGTTTGTGCTAGCTCTTTGAAACTTGGCACAATAATGTAGTTCCAAGTTGTATCGCTCTGGTTTGTGTCCTATGGAAGTAGCCCCAAGCAGAGACTGACGAGAATCACTTTCATTGAAAGGGGTTGCCAAGCTTCCAATAAACTACGAGTGTCCTGAAATGTCAGCAATTATTTTTTCACCAAATCTTGATGATACTTGCAGGTAATTATCGGTACCCCAATCCCACTTGGCTCACCAAATTACGTTCTTCTAGGTTAAACCGTTCCTTTGCAGTAACCGTTTCCATGTTTAGGTTTCACTCTGTTTTCCCCTAAATGGATACATGTAGTTGGAACTGTAAATCAAACACGGTTTGTGCTAGCTCTTTGAAACTTGGCACAGTAATGTAGTTCCAAGTTCTATGGCTATGGTTTGTGTCCTATGGAAGTAGCCCCAAGCAGAGACTGACGAGAATCACTCTCATTGAAAGGGGTTGCCAAGCTTCCAAAAAACTACAAGTTTCCTGAAATCTCAGCAAACATTTTTCATCCAATCTTGATGATACTTCCACTTAATGATCAGTACACCAATCCCATTTGGCTCACCGAATTTCATTCTTCTAGGTTAAACAGTTCCTTTGCCGTAACCGTTTTCATGTTTAGGTTTCACTCTGTTTTCTCCTATATGGATACATGTAGTTGGAACTCTAAATCAAACACGGTTTGTGCTAGCTCTTTGAAACTTGGCACAATAATGTATTTCCAAGTTGTATCGCTCTGGTTTGTGTCCTATGGAAGTAGCCCCAAGCAGAGACTGACGAGAATCACTTTCATTGAAGGGGGTTGCCAAGCTTCCAAAAAACTACGAGTTTCCTGAAATCTCAGCAAACATTTTTTCACCCAATCTTGATGATACTTGCAGGTAATGATCAGTACACCAGTCCCACTTGGCTCACCAAATTTCGTTCTTCTAGTTTAAAACGTTTCTTTGCAGTAACCGTTTTCATGTTTAGGTTTCACTCTGTTTTCTCCTATATGGATACATGTATTTGGAACTCTAAATCAAACACGGTTTGTGCTAGCTCTTTGAAACTTGGCACAATAATGTAGTTCCAAGTTCTATCGCTATGGTATGTGTCCTATGGAAGTAGCCCCAAGCAGAGACTGACGAGAATCACTTTCATTGAAAGGGGTTGCCAAGCTTCCAAACAACTACGAGTTTCCTGAAATCTCAGCAAACTTTTTTTTCACCCAATCTTGATGATACTTGCAGGTAATGATCAGTACACCAGTCCCACTTGGCTCACCAAATTTCGTTCTTCTAGGTTACACCGTTCCTTTGCAGTAACCGTTTTCATGTTTAGGTTTCACTCTGTTTTCTCCTATATGGATACATGTAGTTGGAACTCTAAATCAAACACGGTTTGTGCTAGCTCTTTGAAACTTGGCACAATAATGTAGTTCCAAGTTCTATGGCTATGGTTTGTGTCCTATGGAAGTAGCCCCAAGCAGAGACTGACGAGAATCACTTTCATTGAAAGGGGTTGCCAAGCTTCCAAAAAACTACGAGTTTCCTGAATTCTCAGCAAACATTTTTTCACCCAATCTTGATGATACTTGCAGGTAATGATCAGTACACTAGTCCCACTTGGCTCCCCAAATTTCGTTCTTCTAGGTTAAACCGTTCCTTTGTAGTAACCGTTTTTATGTTTAGGTTTCACTCTGTTTTCTCCTATATGGATACATGTAGTTGGAACTCTAAATCAAACACGGTTTGTGCTAGCTCTTTGAAACTTGGCACAATAATGTAGTTCCAAGTTGTATCGCTCTGGTTTGTGTCCTATGGAAGTAGCCCCAAGCAGAGACTGACGAGAATCACTTTCATTGAAAGGGGTTGCCAAGCTTCCAATAAACTACGAGTGTCCTGAAATGACAGCAATTATTTTTTGACCCAATCTTGATGATACTTGCAGGTAATGATCGGTACCCCAATCCCACTTGGCTCACCAAATTTCGTTCTTCTAGGTTAAACCGTTCCTTTGCAGTAACCGTTTCCATGTTTAGGTTTCACTCTGTTTTCCCCTATATGGATACATGTAGTTGGAACTGTAAATCAAACACGGTTTGTGCTAGCTCTTTGAAACTTGGCACAGTAATGTAGTTCCAAGTTCTATGGCTATGGTTTGTGTCCTATGGAAGTAGCCCCAAGCAGAGACTGACGAGAATCACTTTCATTGAAAGGGGTTGCCAAGCTTCCAAAAAACTACGAGTTTCCTGAAATCTCAGCAAACATTTTTTCACCCAATCTTGATGATACTTGCAGGTAATGATCAGTACACCAGTCCCACTTGGCTCACCAAATTTCGTTCTTCTAGTTTAAAACGTTCCTTTGCAGTAACCGTTTTCATGTTTAGGTTTCACTCTGTTTTCTCCTATATGGAAACATGTAGTTGGAACTCTAAATCAAACACGGTTTGTGCTAGCTCTTTGAAACTTGGCACAATAATGTAGTTCCAAGTTCTATCGCTATGGTATGTGTCCTATGGAAGTAGCCCCAAGCAGAGACTGACGAGAATCACTTTCATTGAAAGGGGTTGCCAAGCTTCCAAAAAACTACGAGTTTCCTGAAATCTCAGCAAACATTTTTTTCACCCAATCTTGATGATACTTGCAGGTAATGATCAGTACACCAGTCCCACTTGGCTCACCAAATTTCGTTCTTCTAGGTTAAACCGTTCCTTTGCAGTAACCGTTTCCATGTTTAGGTTTCACTCTGTTTTCCCCTATATGGATACATGTAGTTGGAACTGTAAATCAAACACGGTTTCTGCTAGCTCTTTGAAACTTGGCACAGTAATGTAGTTCCAAGTTCTATGGCTATGGTTTGTGTCCTATGGAAGTAGCCCCAAGCAGAGACTGACGAGAATCACTTTCATTGAAAGGGGTTGGCAAGCTTCCAAACAACTACGAGTTTCCTGAAATCTCAGCAAACATTTTTTCACCCAATCTTGATGATACTTTCAGGTAATGATCAGTACTCTATTCCCACTTGGCTCTCCAAATTTCGTTCTTCTAGGTTAAACCGTTCCTTTGCAGTAACCGTTTTCATGTTTAGGTTTCACTCTGTTTTCACCTATATGGATACATGTAGTTGGAACTCTAAATCAAACACGGTTTGTGCTAGCTCTTTGAAACTTGGCACAATAATGTAGCTCCAAGTTCTATGGCTATGGTTTGTGTCCTATGGAAGTAGCCAAAAGCAGAGACTGAGGAGAATCACTTTCATTGAAAGGGGTTGCCAAGCTTCCAAAAAACTACGAGTTTCCTGAAATCTCAGCAATCATTTTCTCACCCAATCTTGATGATACTTCCACTTAATGATCAGTACACCAATCCCATTTGGGTCACCAAATTTCGTTCTTCTAGGTAAAACCGTTCCTTTGCAGGAACCGTTTTCATGTTTAGGTTTCACTGTGTTTTCTCCGATATGGATACATGTAGTTGGAACTCTAAATCAAACACGGTTTGTGCTAGCTCTTTGGAACTTGGCACAATAATGTAGTTCCAAGTTCTATGGCTATGGTTTGTGTCCTATGGAAGTAGCCCCAAGCAGAGACTGACGAGAATCACTTTCATTGAAAGGGGTTGCCAAGCTTCCAAAAAACTACGAGTTTCCTGAATTCTCAGCAAACATTTTTGCACCCAATCTTGATGATACTTGCAGGTAATGATCAGTACACTAGTCCCACTTGGCTCCCAAAATTTCGTTCTTCTAGGTTAAACCGTTCCTTTGTAGTAACCGTTTTTATGTTTAGGTTTCACTCTGTTTTCTCCTATATGGATATATGTAGTTGGAACTCTAAATCAAACACGGTTTGTGCTAGCTCTTTGAAACTTGCCACAGTAATGTAGTTCCAAGTTCTATGGCTATGGTTTGTGTCCTATGGAAGTAGCCCCAAGCAGACACTGACGAGAATCACTTTCATTCAAAGGGGTTGCCAAGCTTCCAAAAAACTACGAGTTTCCTGAAATCTCAGCAATCATTTTTTCACCCAATCTTGATGATACTTCCACTTAATGATCAGTACACCAATCCCATTTTGCTCACCAAATTTCGTTCTTCTAGGATAAACCGTTCCTTTGCAGTACCCGTTTTCATGTTTAGGTTTCACTCTGTTTTCTCCTATATGGATACATGTAGTTGGAACTCTAAATCAAACACGGTTTGTGCTAGCTCTTTGAAACTTGGCACAATAATGTAGTTCCAAGTTCTATGGCTATGGTTTGTGTCCTATGGAAGTAGCCCCAAGCAGAGACTGACGAGAATCACTTTCATTGAAAGGGGTTGCCGAGCTTCCAAAAAACTACGAGTTTCATGAAATCTCAGCAAACATTTTTTCACCCAATCTTGATGACACTTGCAGGTAATGATCAGTACACCAGTCCCACTTGGCTCACCAAATTTGTTCTTCTAGGTTAAAACGTTCCTTTGCAGTAACCGTTTTCATGTTTAGGTTTCACTCTGTTTTCTCCTATATGGATACATGTAGTTGGAACTCTAAATCAAACTCGGTTTGTGCTAGCTCTTTGAAACGTGGCACAATAATGTAGTTCCAATTTCTATCGCTATGGTTTGTGTCCTATGGAAGTAGCCCCAAGCAGAGACTGACGAGAATCACTTTCATTGAAAGAGTTTGCCAAGCTTCCAAAAAAGTACGAATTTCCTGAAATCTCAGCAAACATTTTTTCACCCAATCTTGATGATACTTGCAGGTAATGATCAGTACACCAGTCCCACTTGGCTCACCAAATTTCATTCTTCTAGGTTAAACAGTTCCTTTGCCGTAACCATTTTCATGTTTAGGTTTCACTCTGTTTTCTCCTATATGGATACATGTAGTTGGAACTCTAAATCAAACACGGTTTGTGCTAGCTCTTTGAAACTTGGCACAATAATGTATTTCCAAGTTGTATCGCTCTGGTTTGTGTCCTATGGAAGTAGCCCCAAGCAGAGACTGACGAGAATCACTTTCATTGAAAGGGGTTGCCAAGCTTCCAAAAAACTACGAGTTTCCTGAAATCTCAGCAAACATTTTTTCACCCAATCTTGATGATACTTGCAGGTAATGATCAGTACACCAGTCCCACTTGGCTCACCAAATTTCGTTCTTCTAGTTTAAAACGTTTCTTTGCAGTAACCGTTTTCATGTTTAGGTTTCACTCTGTTTTCTCCTATATGGATACATGTATTTGGAACTCTAAATCAAACACGGTTTGTGCTAGCTCTTTGAAACTTGGCACAATAATGTAGTTCCAAGTTCTATCGCTATGGTATGTGTCCTATGGAAGTAGCCCCAAGCAGAGACTGACGAGAATCACTTTCATTGAAAGGGGTTGCCAAGCTTCCAAACAACTACGAGTTTCCTGAAATCTCAGCAAACTTTTTTTTCACCCAATCTTGATGATACTTGCAGGTAATGATCAGTACACCAGTCCCACTTGGCTCACCAAATTTCGTTCTTCTAGGTTACACCGTTCCTTTGCAGTAACCGTTTTCATGTTTAGGTTTCACTCTGTTTTCTCCTATATGGATACATGTAGTTGGAACTCTAAATCAAACACGGTTTGTACTAGCTCTTTGAAACTTGGCACAATAATGTAGTTCCAAGTTCTATGGCTATGGTTTGTGTCCTATGGAAGTAGCCCCAAGCAGAGACTGACGAGAATCACTTTCATTGAAAGGGGTTGCCAAGCTTCCAAAAAACTACGAGTTTCCTGAATTCTCAGCAAACCTTTTTTCTCCCAATCTTGATGATACTTGCAGGTAATGATCAGTACACTAGTCCCACTTGGCTCCCCAAATTTCGTTCTTCTAGGTTAAACCGTTCCTTTGTAGTAACCGTTTTTATGTTTAGGTTTCACTCTGTTTTCTCCTATATGGATACATGTAGTTGGAACTCTAAATCAAACACGGTTTGTGCTAGCTCTTTGAAACTTGGCACAATAATGTAGTTCCAAGTTGTATCGCTCTGGTTTGTGTCCTATGGAAGTAGCCCCAAGCAGAGACTGACAAGAATCACTTTCATTGAAAGGGGTTGCCAAGCTTCCAATAAACTACGAGTGTCCTGAAATGACAGCAATTATTTTTTGACCCAATCTTGATGATACTTGCAGGTAATGATCGGTACCCCAATCCCACTTGGCTCACCAAATTTCGTTCTTCTAGGTTAAACCGTTCCTTTGCAGTAACCGTTTCCATGTTTAGGTTTCACTCTGTTTTCCCCTATATGGATACATGTAGTTGGAACTGTAAATCAAACACGGTTTGTGCTAGCTCTTTGAAACTTGGCACAGTAATGTAGTTCCAAGTTCTATGGCTATGGTTTGTGTCCTATGGAAGTAGCCCCAAGCAGAGACTGACGAGAATCACTTTCATTGAAAGGGGTTGCCAAGCTTCCAAAAAACTACGAGTTTCCTGAAATCTCAGCAAACATTTTTTCACCCAATCTTGATGATACTTCCACTTAATGATCAGTACACCAATCCCATTTGGCTCACCGAATTTCGTTCTTCTAAGTAAAACCGTTCCTTTGCAGGAACCGTTTTCATGTTTAGGTTACACTATGTTTTCTCCTATATGGATACATGTATTTGGGAATCTAAATCAAACACGGTTTGTGCTAGCTCTTCGAAACTTGGCACAATAATGTACTTCCAAGTTCTATGGCTATGGTTTGTGTCCTATGGAAGTAGCCCCAAGCAGAGACTGACGAGAATCACTTTCATTGAAAGGGGTTGCCAAGCTTCCAAAAAACTACGAGTTTCCTGAAATATCAGCAAACATTTTTTCACCCAATCTTGATGGTACTTGCAGGAAATGATCAGTACACTAGTCCCACTTGGCTCTCCAAATTTCGTTCTTCTAGGTTAAACCGTTCCTTTGCAGTAACCGTTTTCATGTTTAGGTTTCACTCTGTTTTCTCCTATATGGATACATGTAGTTGGAACTCTAAATCAAACACGGTTTGTGCTAGCTCTTTGAAACTTGGCACAATAATGTAGCTCCAAGTTCTATGGCTATGGTTTGTGTCCTATGGAAGTAGCCAAAAGCAGAGACTGACGAGAATCACTTTCATTGAAAGGGGTTGCCAAGCTTCCAAACAACTACGAGTTTCCTGAAATCTCAGCAATCATTTTTTCACCCAATCTTGATGATACTTCCAATTAATGATCAGTACACCAATCCCATTTTGCTCACCAAATTTCGTTCTTCTAGGATATACCTTTCCTTTGCAGTAACCGTTTTCATGTTTAGGTTTCACTCTGTTTTCTCCTATATGGATACATGTAGTTGGAACTCTAAATCAAACACGGTTTGTGCTAGCTCTTTGAAACTTGGCACAATAATGTAGTTCCAAGTTGTATCGCTCTGGTTTGTGTCCTATGGAAGTAGCCCCAAGCAGAGACTGACGAGAATCACTTTCATTGAAAGGGGTTGCCAAGCTTCCAATAAACTACGAGTGTCCTGAAATGACAGCAATTATTTTTTGACCCAATGTTGATGATACTTGCAGGTAATGATCGGTACCCCAATCCCACTTGGCTCACCAAATTTCGTTCTTCTAGGTTAAACCGTTCCTTTGCAGTAACCGTTTCCATGTTTAGGTTTCACTCTGTTTTCTCCTATATGGATATATGTAGTTGGAACTCTAAATCAAACACGGTTTGTGCTAGCTCTTTGAAACTTGCCACAGTAATGTAGTTCCAAGTTCTATGGCTATGGTTTGGTTCCTATGGAAGTAGCCCCAAGCAGAGACTGACGAGAATCACTTTCATTGAAAGGGGTTGCCAAGCTTCCAAAAAACTACGAGTTTCCTGAAATCTCAGCAAACATTTTTTCACCCAATCTTGATGATACTTACAGGTAATGATCAGTACACCAGTCCCACTTGGCTCACCAAATTTCGTTCTTCTAGTTTAAATCGTTCCTTTGCAGTAACCGTTTTCATGTTTAGGTTTCACTCTGTTTTCTCCTATATGGATACATGTAGTTGGAACTCTAAATCAAACACGGTTTGTGCTAGCTCTTTGAAACTTGGCAAAATAATGTAGTTCCAAGTTCTATGGCTATGGTTTGTGTCCTATGGAAGTAGCCCCAAGCAGACACTGACGAGAATCATTTTCATTCAAAGGGGTTGCCAAGCTTCCAAAAAACTACGAGTTTCCTGAAATCTCAGCAATCATTTTTTCACCCAATCTTGATGATACTTCCACTTAATGATCAGTACACCAATCCCATTTTGCTCACCAAATTTCGTTCTTCTAGGAAAAACCGTTCCTTTGCAGTACCCGTTTTCATGTTTAGGTTTCACTCTGTTTTCTCCTATATGGATACATGTAGTTGGAACTCTAAATCAAACTCGGTTTGTGCTAGCTCTTTGAAACGTGGCACAATAATGTAGTTCCAATTTCTATCGCTATGGTTTGTGTCCTATGGAAGTAGCCCCAAGCAGAGACTGACGAGAATCACTTTCATTGAAAGAGTTTGCCAAGCTTCCAAAAAAGTACGAATTTCCTGAAATCTCAGCAAATATTTTTTCACCCAATCTTGATGATAATTGCAGGTAATGATCAGTACACCAGTCCCACTTGGCTCACCAAATTTCATTCTTCTAGGTTAAACAGTTCCTTTGCCGTAACCGTTTTCATGTTTAGGTTTCACTCTGTTTTCTCCTATATGGATACATGTAGTTGGAACTCTAAATCAAACACGGTTTGTGCTAGCTCTTTGAAACTTGGCACAATAATGTATTTCCAAGTTGTATCGCTCTGGTTTGTGTCCTATGGAAGTAGCCCCAAGCAGAGACTGACGAGAATCACTTTCATTGAAAGGGGTTGCCAAGCTTCCAAAAAACTACGAGTTTCCTGAAATCTCAGCAAACATTTTTTCACCCAATCTTGATGATACTTGCAGGTAATGATCAGTACACCAGTCCCACTTGGCTCACCAAATTTCGTTCTTCTAGTTTAAAACGTTTCTTTGCAGTAACCGTTTTCATGTTTAGGTTTCACTCTGTTTTCTCCTATATGGATACATGTAGTTGGAACTCTAAATCAAACACGGTTTGTGCTAGCTCTTTGAAACTTGGCACAATAATGTAGTTCCAAGTTCTATCGCTATGGTATGTGTCCTATGGAAGTAGCCCCAAGCAGAGACTGACGAGAATCACTTTCATTTGAAAGGGGTTGCCAAGCTTCCAAACAACTACGAGTTTCCTGAAATCTCAGCAAACATTTTTTTTCACCCAATCTTGATGATACTTGCAGGTAATGATGAGTACACCAGTCCCACTTGGCTCACCAAATTTCGTTCTTCTAGGTTACACCGTTCCTTTGCAGTAACCGTTTTCATGTTTAGGTTTCACTCTGTTTTCTCCTATATGGATACATGTAGTTGGAACTCTAAATCAAACACGGTTTGTGCTAGCTCTTTGAAACTTGGCACAATAATGTAGTTCCAAGTTCTATGGCTATGGTTTGTGTCCTATGGAAGTAGCCCCAAGCAGAGACTGACGAGAATCACTTTCATTGAAAGGGGTTGCCAAGCTTCCAAAAAACTACGAGTTTCCTGAATTCTCAGCAAACATTTTTTCACCCAATCTTGATGATACTTGCAGGTAATGATCAGTACACTAGTCCCACTTGGCTCCCCAAATTTCGTTCTTCTAGGTTAAACCGTTCCTTTGTAGTAACCGTTTTTATGTTTAGGTTTCACTCTGTTTTCTCCTATATGGATACATGTATTTGGAACTCTAAATCAAACACGGTTTGTGCTAGCTCTTTGAAACTTGGCACAATAATGTAGTTCCAAGTTGTATCGCTCTGGTTTGTGTCCTATGGAAGTAGCCCCAAGCACAGACTGACGAGAATCACTTTCATTGAAAGGGGTTGCCTAGCTTCCAATAAACTACGAGTGTCCTGAAATGTCAGCAATTATTTTTTGACCCAATCTTGATGATACTTGCAGGTAATGATCGGTACCCCAATCCCACTTGGCTCACCAAATTTCGTTCTTCTAGGTTAAACCGTTCCTTTGCAGTAACCGTTTCCATGTTTAGGTTTCACACTGTTTTCCCCTATATGGATACATGTAGTTGGAACTGTAAATCAAACACGGTTTGTGCTAGCTCTTTGAAACTTGGCACAGTAATGTAGTTCCAAGTTCTATGGCTATGGATTGTGTCCTATGGAAGTAGCCCCAAGCAGAGACTGACGAGAATCACTTTCATTGAAAGGGGTTGCCAAGCTTCCAAAAAACTACGAGTTTCCTGAAATCTCAGCAAACATTTTTTCACCCAATCTTGATGGTACTTGCAGGTAATGATCAGTACACTAGTCCCACTTGGCTCTCCAAATTTCGTTCTTCTAGGTTAAACCGTTCCTTTGCAGTAACCGTTTTCATGTTTAGGTTTCACTCTGTTTTCTCCTATATGGATACATGTAGTTGGAACTCTAAATCAAACACGGTTTGTGCTAGCTCTTTGAAACTTGGCACAATAATGTAGCTCCAAGTTCTATGGCTATGGTTTGTGTCCTATGCAAGTAGCCCCAAGCAGAGACTGACGAGAATCACTTTCATTGAAAGGGGTTGCCAAGCTTCCAAACAACTACGAGTTTCCTGAAATCTCAGCAAACTTTTTTTCACCCAATCTTGATGATACTTGCAGGTAATGATCTGTACACCAGTCCCCCTTGGCTCACCAAATTTCGTTCTTCTAGGTTAAACCGTTCCTTTGCAGTAACCGTTTTCATGTTTAGGTTTCACTCTGTTTTCTCCTATATGGATACATGTAGTTGGAACTCTAAATCAAACGTGGTTTGTTCTAGCTCTTTGAAACTTGGCACAATAATGTAGTCCAAAGTTCTATGGCTATGGTTTGTGTCCTATGGAAGTAGCCCCAAGCAGAGACTGACGAGAATCACTTTCATTGAAAGGGGTTGCCAAGCTTCCAAAAAACTACGAGTTTCCTGAATTCTCAGAAAACATTTTTTCACCCAATCTTGATGATACTTCCACTTAATGATCAGTACACTAGTCCCACTTGGCTCCCCAAATTTCGTTCTTCTAGGTTAAACCGTTCCTTTGTAGTAACCGTTTTCATGTTTAGGTTTCACTCTGTTTTCTCCTATATGGATACATGTAGTTGGAACTCTAAAACAAACACGGATTGTGCTAGCTCTTTGAAACTTGGCACAATAATGTAGTTCCAAGTTGTATCGCTCTGGTTTGTGTCCTATGGAAGTAGCCAAAAGCAGAGACTGACGAGAATCACTTTCATTGAAAGGGGTTGCCAAGCTTCCAATAAACTACGAGTTTCCTGAAATGTCAGCAATTATTTTTTCACCCAATCTTGATGATACTTGCAGGTAATGATCGGTACCCCAATCCCACTTGGCTCACCAAATTTCGTTCTTCTAGGTTAAACCGTTCCTTTGCAGTAACCGTTTCCATGTTTAGGTTTCACACTGTTTTCCCCTATATGGATACATGTAGTTGGAACTGTAAATCAAACACGGTTTGTGCTAGCTCTTTGAAACTTGGCACAGTAATGTAGTTCCAAGTTCTATGGCTATGGATTGTGTCCTATGGAAGTAGCCCCAAGCAGAGACTGACGAGAATCACTTTCATTGAAAGGGGTTGCCAAGCTTCCAAAAAACTACGAGTTTCCTGAAATCTCAGCAATTATATTTTCACCCAATCTTGATGATACTTGCATGTAATGATCAGTACACCAATCCCACTAGGCTCACCAAATTTCGTTATTCTAGGTTAAAACGTTCCTTTGCAGTAACCGTTTTCATGTTTAGGTTTCACTCTGATTTCTCCTATATGGATACATGTATTTGGAACTCTAAATCAAACACGGTTTGTGCTAGCTCTTTGAAACTTGGCACAATAATGTAGTTCCATGTTCTATGGCTATGGTTTGTGTCATATGGAACTAGCCCCAAGCAGAGACTGATGAGAATCACTTTCAATGAAAGGTGTTGCCAAGCTTCCAAAAAACTACGAGTTTCCTGAAATTTCAGCAAACATTTTTTCACCCAATCTTGATGATACTTTCAGGTAATGATCAGTACACTAGTCCCACTTGGCTCTCCAAATTTCGTTCTTCTAGGTTAAACCGTTCCTTTGCAGTAACCGTTTTCATGTTTAGGTTTCACTCTGTTTTCTCCTATATGGATACATGTAGTTGGAACTCTAAATCAAACACGGTTTGTGCTAGCTCTTTGAAACTTGGCACAATAATGTAGCTCCAAGTTCGATGGCTATGGTTTGTGTCCTATGAGAGTAGCCCCAAGCAGAGACTGATGAGAATCACTTTCATTGAAAGGGGTTGCCAAGCTTCCAAAAAACTACGAGTTTCATGAAATCTCAGCAAACATTTTTTCACCCAATCTTGTTGATACTTGCAGGTAATGATCAGTACACCAGTCCCACTTGGCTCACAAAATTTTCTCTTCTAGGTTAAACCGTTCCTTGGCAGTAACCGTTTTCATGTTTAGGCTTCACTCTGTTTTCTCCTATATGGATACATGTATTTGGAACTCTAAATCAAACACGGTTTGTGCTAGCTCTTTGAAACTTGGTACAATAATATAGTTCTAAGTTCTATGATTATGGTTTTTGTCGTATGAAAGTAGCCCCCAGGAGAGACTGACGAGAATCACTTTCATTGAAAGGGGTTGCCAAGCTTCCAAAAAACTACGAGTTTCCTGAAATCTCAGCAATCATATTTTCACCCAATCTTGATGATACTTCCACTTAATGATCAGTACACCAATCCCACTAGGCTCACCAAATTTCGTTATTCTAGGTTAAAACGTTCCTTTGCAGTAACCGTTTTCATGTTTAGGTTTCACTCTGTTTTCTCCTATATGGATACATGTAGTTGGAACTCTAAATCAAACACGGTTTGTGCTAGCTCTTTGAAACTTGGCACAATAATGTAGCTCCAAGTTCTATGGCAATGGTTTGTGTCCTATGGATGTAGCCCCAAGCAGAGA
>NW_027553534.1:0-36964 GCF_045843805.1 Urocitellus parryii
CAGTTACCTGCATGATGGTAGAGGGCATTCTGATTTTCTGGTTATTCTGTAGACTGTCTCAAATCCTTTTTGTCTGTTCCCATTTCACTAATAGAATTCAGAAGGAGCTAGCTGAAATAACCCTTAACCCTCTCCTAACTACAGGTAAGAAACAAATTTTGTTATTTTGATTTCTAAATTGTGGAATGATATCAGGAGATGAATGTATTATCCTTGTATGTATGTGCAGCAGAAGAGGCTAGCTAGCTATGTTTGCTTCCTTAAAACTTTGCAAGTGCTTTAAACAAAAATTTCCTAGGTGAATTAAATTAAATTAGGGGAAAAACACTGTTTAGCATGTATCATATATTCTGTACTTATGAATATACTGATCTTGTGCTTCTTGCTGAGATTTGTTTGAGTGGTGTTGATTTTTCTGTTGTTTTTCTGTGGAATACATTTATTCACAAGTATTTTGTAGAAACCTGTAAGGTTTTAAGTTTTAAAGTTAATGTTTGAGTGCAATCTGAACTGATTTTCCAAATTTAGAAATTGTTGAATATGGTGTTACAAAATGTGAAAGCATTAAACAGGAGTATAGTTGTTTTTGTTTGATTTATTCAGTAACTTGCCTAAAGGACAAATTTTATGTGCTAAGCTATGGTTGTAGTTGTTATTTTCTAGAAAACACATTGTTGGAATTATTTACATTTTAAACAAATATCCTAATGACTTGGGAAAATTCTTAGAAGTAAATTAATTGGAATTGTGAGAAGAATCAAATTCAGTGGAACTCAGACTTTAAGATTGGTTGACAAATTGTATTAAAAGTAGCTGGTTGATTTTTTTCATTTGTGTCTTATATAGTGTTCTGTTTATTTTTGAATGGTGACTGTATGGTTTACAAAATTTATCAAATTTAGAGAGCAATATTATAAATAAATTGCATAGAAATATGTGCTCAAGAATGAGAGGGGAAGGGATGCTAGAATTAAGGCAGTGTTATGATTTGATATAAAAATGTTTTGGTGTTTAACCTGTGTTTTTGCTACAAATTGTGTTTGCTCATGTTGATCAGCACCATCTCTGAAGTCTACTTGAGACATAATAAAGAAAAATCCATTTGCTACTTATTGTGTGTGTTAACCAGATTCCCAGATAAGGGGGATCTGATCCTGATTTATCCAGTGAATTAACAGTTTTGCCTATATTTGTAGTCACAGCCATTTCAGTTTAAAAAGCAGACATGAATGTGAACTAATTATAAACAGAGTGGTATGTCAGATCTCAAAATATTACTTAAAAAGTATACTGCTCAATAGTGTAGCCACTAGCCACATTCTGACTATGGACCAGGTTGTTGTGGTTAGTTGAAAATGTGATATGCTGTAAGTGTGAAATGCATACTGGATTTTTACATCTTGAAATAATATTTGGCATGTTTAGTAAGTGTTTTAAAAATTTTATTTTTATCATCTTCGCATAGTTATTAGAAAATTCAAAATTACATGTGTAACTTGTATTATAATTTTGTTGAACAGTATTGCTTTAGAGAAGAAGTAAATCAGTATTTCTTTTACCCTTCTAAATGGTGTGTCAAATCTGTACCATTTAGGAGGTCAAGTTAAATTTGCTCTGTGGAAGAATCACTTAACTTTCAGAATATATTCTGATAATTTCTGTTGATTTTCTGCAAATGGCTTAAACCAGTGTATGAATTTACATCTAGAGAACATAGTAGACATATTGAATACTTTCAGAGCAGTAATTTACTAGTACATTTGGTAAAGGAATGTACTTTAAGTGTTTAACCCAGGACTGTTTCCACAAGGTCACAGGATTATTTTAGATGAAGTAAAATAATCTAAAATAATAATAATATTTCTGTGAAATAGAAAGTAAGTTTCACTTATCGCATATTTTTTTCTCTTTATATACCAGATTTCATTTAGGTTCATGAAATAATGCTTAACATTTAGTGATTTAACTATTGAAGCAGTAAAACTTTGGGCTTGCTTGTGCACAGTAACATGGAATACTTATATCTATTTTCTTTTGTCACAGTCTTTGGTGACTGTTGGCTATTGAAAAGGACATCTTTTAACTTCTCTAGTTCTTTAATATCTGAGTTTCTTTGTGGCTGTGTAAGTGATTCAGGAAAAAAAAAAAACAAATGTAAAATACAAGTTTCTTAGGAAATTAGAAGTTGTTTCTTACTACTTTGGGGAGAGACTTTTTTCCATACACCTCATATGTAAAATAATGCAGATGCTTTTGTGTGTCTTTGGATTCTTCTGGGTAGAAGGTTAGTTCTTGTAATTTTGATAGAAAAGCCTACATTTGTATTGTGTTTTTGCTTTCATGCCAGAAAATGCAATAGATTGTGGTATTATATTTCTTTTAACTCATAGCTGCATAAATGAGAATTTTAGCTTTATGGTAATTGTATTATTTAGATTTGTTAATTTATGTTGTAATTAAAAATGGGATTCCACAGTCATAAGTATATTTAGAATTTGTGTGTTAATATTGCATGAGACCTTTGAAACCTTATGCTTGCTACTTCCAGGTGCAATTATTTAATTATGGCTTTTGGTAAGGTGTGTGTGTGTGTGTGTGTGTGTGTGTGTGTGTGTGTGTGTGTAAACTTGTCAAAGTATGTGGCAGTTAATTATCCCTCAGGGAAGAAATGTTAAGTGTATATGGGTACATTCAGGAAAATGTTGAATGAGATATAGGAAAACCAGAATTACTTGTACTAGGGAGATTTGTCTTAAATCCCATCTTTTGTTTTAATTAATAAGTTATTATTTAGTTACATAATTAGGTCTAATATACACATCCAGGATGGCCTTTGAAAGATATCATTGTCAAATTAAATGCATGACTTTAAAAGTGTTTGATTATATGTCAATAGGAATACTTCTTTTTCTTTTAGTAAACAAGGTTGATAAAGATTTAATTTCTAATGATTTGATGGTATTTTAGGTTTTAAGTATTGAAGGCCTGTGGGCCAATGCATTTTAAACACAGGGAAATAATATATGTTTTTTGGTTTACTTTTATACTTTTTACATTCTATATTTTAGATTACGGTATAAAAATCAATTCACCAGTGAGCATGAAGGGAAATTATTATGAACATCCCTTTGTTTTACAGAAAGTTATGGACGAGAGTTGTTTAGTAATGTGTTGACATTTACGTTCTGTTTATCAAAGGATGTGCTTCCTTTTCCACTTAGAGTTAGCACTTGTGTAAACAGCAAAAGTTTGGAAAGGTGCTGGATTTCTAAGTTAACCTTGAATTTCTTTTCCTGTATAGAGGGTACAAACATGTACTCCTAAATATTAATGGGTTTGGACTGAATCTATGTTAAAGAAGATATTTAAGAGTAATTGTAAATCCTTTTTGGATGAATGGAAGGCCTTATGGGGGGTAGATATTACAGTTTCAAGTTTATATTAATCATATGTTGACAAAACCTGAAATTAGCTACTATAATACTTGTAAATACTATAATACTTGCAAATTTTGTTAACTTCCCTTTTTTAAAGAGAGAGAGAGAGAAAGAGAGAATTTTTTAATATTTATTTTTTAGTTATCGGCGGACACAACATCTTTGTTTGTATGTGGTGCTGAGGATCGAACCGGGGCGCACGCATGCCAGGCGAGCGCACTACCACTTGAGCCACATCCCCAGCCCTTAACTTCCCTTTTTAAAAGAAAGAAAAAGAAGTAGCATAAGTTCTAAATCAGAAGTTGGCAATTTGCACGTAAGAGTAATTTTCTGAGTATAAACTGTGTTTCTGATGGTTGCCATATCTCTCACTATTGTCCAGTGTAGATTAGAACTTTGCTAATTAAAGGGTGATCTTCAGACTAGCAACATCTGTATCACAGGTGTGATTGTTAAAAATCAGAATGTTGTTTTCCCCTAACCAGAAGTACTGAGTCCGAATCTGAATTTAATAAGATTGCTAACTGAATTGTGTGTCTATTGAGGTTGGAAAAATCCTGCTACTGAAGCCAGACTGTTCAGATCCATGCTGTGCCACTATTGGCATGCCACTTTATATAAGTTACGGGATATTTTTGTTCTTCAGTTTTCCAAGTTGTAAAATGAAGATTAAGTTGATCTCCCCATTGTATAATTATTGTGAGGATGAAATGAATTTGTTGAAAGTTTTGTTTACCACATAAATTGGATCCCTAAAGTGGATACAGCATGATAAAAGTAGGTGAGACAGTTTAGCAGCATGCCCTCACTCTTGCTGGTGTTTGCTCCAGTGCATCCACATCCTACTTATTGGAAAAATTACATCTTAATTCATCATCTAATTATTGAGTACATATCAAGCAGTTTGTTTTTAATGTGAATAAAAGCAGGTTTTTTTTTTAAAACTTGAGTTAAAACAGAAAATTAGCCTAAAAGTGTTGATCATAGATGAACAAATACTCAATCCCTTCCAAAAAATATGTGTAAACTTAATGATACTTTAAAAGAATGCCTGGGATTGGGGCTGAAGCTACTGGCAGAATGCTTGCCTAACATGTGTGAGGCACTGGGTTTGATCCTGAGCACCATATAAAAAAAACATAAAATATATGCATTCTGTCCATCTACAACTACAAAAAAATGTTTTAAAAAATATTTATAAGAATGCCATGACTATGACTGCCCAGTAAAGTATAATAAATTTTTTAGATAGTTGTATTAGTTACTATTTTCCCCTCTTTAAATATCCCATTTTAAGAGTTTGTGATTTTATTCAGAATGCAGTAATTTCAATATTTGTAAAATTTACACTCATAATAGTATAGTTTACCAATTACTTCAACATAATGTAGTGTAATTCCAGGCAAAACAGTGAGTTGGAATTTGAAAGAAAATATTAAATAACTCATTCTTTACTTTTTTCATAATTGTGATATTTAATATTATTCACTTAAAGATTATTTAGCTATCATTTCTATTTGCTTATAGAAAGTAGTTGATAATTACAGTAATTCTAATTGTGTCCAACTACAACTAAAAATTAAATTTTAAAAAAAGAATTCTGTTTGTGCATTTCATTAGAATTTAAAAGATGAAATATCTTTAAACATTTAATGTTTCTTTTGCATCTGGATCACGGAAGTTTTTGCCTCTTCCCCATATTCATAGTCTAGGAGATAGTTGACAATACCTGGAGACATTTTGCTTTTCAAAACTTGGGGAAAAAGGCTCTAGCATACAACAAAGAATTGTCTCCCTTCAGGAGATCTTAATGAAATAAAACATATATATGTTTCTGTTATGTTTTACTAGGAATATTGAAGTAACTTGTGACTACAGAATGGGAGTCACCTTTGTATTGTCTTAGTGATGAAAATAAAAACCAAATGAAGAGCATGGCTTTCTCACCAGTGTGTAATTTAGTGTCAAAATCTAATATAATGTAATCATAACTTTCTGCAATCATAGAAAGTAATGTAATTGCCTCTTCGGAAAAATGTGAGAAGAGAGTATCAATATCAAATTTTGAGAAATGTTAAGAATAAGGGAAGCATCTGGAAGAGATGGGAAGGATCAGTCTCTAACCACAAATTTTGCACACCTCTAGTTCTCCCACCTCCTACCACATATCTGGCTTTGTAAAACTTTACTTTTTATTTTTTGCCTTAGATAACTTAGCTAAAAATTGATTCCAAAATTATGTAAAATAAATGTAATTTTCCATTATTAAACTTTTGTTTTCCATAACACATTAAAAGGAAAATTAAATAATAAAAACAGACATAATAAATTCTTGTTTGATATAATCATTTAAATATCTTTTTTAGACAGCAGTAATTCAAACAAAAAATACTTCCCTTACTTAAAATGTAACATTTTATATTAATGAATCAGGAGGCTAAAACACTAAAATTGTCAGACTCAGTAAATCCTTCAAATATTTCATCTATAGAGGCACAGTAAACACTTAGTGTAAATTATAAAAGGTTTTTTAAAATATATAAATTCCAGGTCAAAATATATCAAATCAAACATATATCAACTTTACTTCTCAATTTACTTCTCTATGTAATCATATTTTGTTGACTCTAAATAACATTGTCTGGTAACTGATAATGACATTAAAATTTGTATCATCTCTCTGCTAAAATATAGTAAACTCTACTCTGAGCCCCTCATTCATAGGTCTTACATCTGTTATCCCATCGTCAGCAATAAAGCCAATGAGATTATTCTAAAATATAAATGTCCCCATGTTATTCTTGTCTTTGCTTTTTAAAGGACCAAGCAATGTACTCTCTAATTTCTCTTTTGCCTATTTTCCCTTTGTTGTAGAATTATATTGTGCATTTCAATCAAATTAAAGTCTTTCAGTTCCCTTAACTGTCTAATATATTTCTAGTTAGGCAGATGATGATGCACCTCCTGAAATCCTATTTTCTTTTCACAGACCTCTCAGTCTCACTCTGCTCCATCTGGAAATATCCAACTCCTCTTTGGGATCCTTATAAAATCTCCCTTTTGTGAACATACACTTTATACAGTCTCCTTGATGACTTGCTGCTTCCCGTCAGTTCTATTTTGGAAATATTTGCAAAACTGCATTTATTACCTCATATCACAGTTATTCATTCACATCACTATTTCCATTTGCTGACTATGAAAGAAAACCTTTCTGGTTTTGGCATCTGCCTTGGCAGCAGCAGTCGGAGAAGACAGCCTGGAAGACCTCCTCTTAGGCTTCTTCTTAGCCTCACTTTCTTCAGAGCTGACCTTCCTCTGGAGCTTCCTGGCTGAGAGCACAAGGCTCATGCAGGTGCTGCAGGCAATGGCTCTCAGGAACCTTCTGAAACTGTGCTGCCTGGCCACTGCTGCTGTTCCCACCACATGAGTTGCTGTGACACACCAAGTATTCAATTATTTTAATGCAGTTTTTACCATAATTGAGACATAACTATAGGCAATTTTAAATCTCTAAATTTTGTGATTTTAGCTACAACAAACCAAATAAAAATCAAATCCTTACTATTATGTTTTGTTTATTCTGCTTTCTAAATAAGTTCTCATTTTGTCATTATTGCCAGTGCTTACAACCCTCCTTTCTCTTATCTCTGGCCTAGAGAACAGTGACCTGCCCCTGGTTACTCTTCCTGTCATGAGCCTCTCTCAAGTGTGCCATTCTCCCCTCTCACAAGCATTAGTTTCTAAAATAAACATTTAACCATGCCATACCCACAAAAGTAAGAAAGTATTCTATTATTTATGCAATAAACTCAATATTTATTCATATGTCCCCCAGCTCTTCCAAGCATGATCACAAATAGTCTTCCAAATTCCCTGTAGGAACAAACTCAGCCCCACTAATACTTGTTCACATCATTCCTTCGCTTCACACAATTCCTACCTCTTCTGATTTTTATTGCTTCTCTGTCTCTATTTATGCTTAACATTTGCCAACATAGCCTCCATTGCCTCTAGCTCCTTAAGTTCCACATTGAATTCTCTTTTTTTCATGCCCCAAAGAATTTCTGCTGCACCATCATTACTTTCCCATCCTAATAGAAGTGAGAGCTTATTAATCTAATTTCCATATACTTTTTCAAAAGCTTTAATCATAACATTAAGTGTGCTTTGTCTGTTTTTACAAATAGATATCTTCTCCATTATGATGCAAATTCTTTCAGGATTGGTATTATATTGTATCATTTTTTATATCATCAACATCTAGTATATAAAAGGAAGAATGAAAGAATAATCTAAATATAAAATATATCTAAAGTTTCTAGTTACTGTGTATTATATCCAATATTCAGAGCTATAATATTAATTCTATATTTTGTGACAAGGAACTTCTTGTAATAATTCTACAGTGCAGGTGGACATAAACTTTAAAGCCCAAATGAAAGCCCCACACCACTTACTTTCCCCAGTAATAAATGCTACTTTTGGATTATGCTAATAAAATCTAACCTTCCATTAGATAGATGATTTCTGAATATTCTTGAATAAATTACCTCTTAAACAGAATAAAATTAGAATGGCATTCACTTTATTAATTAGCAATTTTTAAGACAGGCAGAGATACAATTTACATACTTAAATATGCCCATCTATTATACATATATATTATATATACATATATTTTTGTCAGGCCTACTATTTCTCTATCCTCTAATAGATAATGAAACAAAGGTACTTGTGTTTATCAAGTGTAAAATAATGCTTCTGTGGATGTGGGGAGTAGTTTTTAATTGCCTGCTATTACCTATGGAATAAATTTAAGAGTTAAGTTTGATCACTTAGAAATGCTTGGTTTTAATGCTTATAAAAATTGAACTTACACATATTCTGAAAAATACATTTTTTAAATCAAACTTAAGCTCATTTCACTTTCTCTCTTTAATATGTCATCAACACAAAAGCTTTTATCTCTTCCACTCTAAAAAAGAGTATGTTATTGTGGATAAGTGAAGGAAACAGCAAAAATATAAAAATTAAATATTTTGTGTCACAAGTCTTTTATGAGGAATAACATTTGTTTGATTTTTATTTTTTGAAAGCTAAATATGTAAATGCTAATTCTTTAAAATTGGAATGGAACTTATTGATGTCTATTACCAGTATCCTTTTTTTCACTGTGTCACAAAGGGGAAATTGGGCACATCAGGCCAAGAAACTACTCCAACATATTACACAGGAGAACTTTAAAAAATCTAAGGGAAATTGGACAGTGGCATTTGCAAAATCAAGCAGCATGATACAAAAATTTGAGATCTATCTAAGTCAATAGGATGATTTTATTCAAAGAGAAAAAGTCTCCACTGTCTCTCAGATTGGCAAAATCAGTTTCCTTTGTCATAAAATTGCTTAAAATTCCAAAAGGTAACATTTCATATGTCAGTGACTTGTTCAAATGGCTATCCCCTACCTTACCTAAGCCAATTAACATCACTATAAATTTTGTTCATATTGATTTGCCTTTCTTAAAGTATAAGCAGGAAAAATTCCTCACTGTCTCAAAACCTGCTATTTTTTCTCAATTATTTTGTGACTTCCTGGCTATTAAGTAGATGGAATAATATTTAATGCTCACACAACTGGGGCATCTGAAAATGAAGGGAAGTCCATCTTCCTTAGCCACTCTGTCCTGGGGGATGACTCCAGGTTCCAGTGCCAAAACAAATCAGGAGAAAAACTTTGTCTCAGAAGTATTTTATTGTGTGTTAAAATGGCAAAAATAACAAACTGAGGTGGGTGTTTGTTTTTTAGAATCCAACTCAATTATAAAATGTACTAAATTAATTTTCCAAAATAGTCTAATAATCTCTCTCAGAAATTACAGTGATGCAGTGGTTATTTGCATTTTCCTGATTATATTCTATTTTTTCCTCAGAGGGGGACCTATGTCCAATGGGAACAAGTCCTATCAATTGAGTGTCATAGCAATCATGCAGAAGCTTCAGCATATCAAAATGTCAGAAATCAGACAACAGAGAGAGAAGATGAACGTTTAAATAATAGAAAACTCTTCAGTAGCGCTGAAGTTTGGTAAAGAAAGAAAAAGGGAGGTGGGAAGAAACTAAAGAGTTAATGAGGAAATAATTTATGAAGAATTTTATAATGCTTTCCATCCCTTGTACTAAGTAATTGAAGTTTTAAGTATAAAATACAGGCTCTTTTTACATTTTGGACAGACTGGCTCTGCTATAGTGTGGAAATTTGTCTTGGATGGGAGCCAGAGCAACAGTGAGAGATCATTCATTCATCCTGTTGTTTCAGGTATCTACTTACCAGTTAATGATGTCTTGATCTCAGGCAGTTTCTGGACCTCAGCATTATGATGGTTCTGCATTGCAGAATTCTGTGCTGTTGGGGGTTTTGCTGTAAAAATGTAGTAGTTTATCAGTAACCAAGGCTTCTACTCACTAGATGTCAGTAATATTTCCCTCACCTCCAGTATAACAATATCTCAATATCTTTAGGCATTTTCAGATGTTCTCAGGGGAGTCTCCCACCCCAGAACACTGATTTGTGGTAATAACAAAGAGGATAGAAGAAGGAGAATTGGAGAATATTTAACTTGTTAACAACAAAATGATGATGTATTGAAAGTAACATTTGAGGGAAAGGGGTAAATTGTAGATGCAAAATTTAAAGTGTGTCTGCTTTTGCTTTTTACTGGGAACAGTTACGGTGCTTATATAGGGAGGTGCTGATATCAGACATATGAGCTTAAAGAGTAAATTGAAAAATACACACACACACACACACACACACACACAGGAGAGTCAGAATATTATTATAGTATTCCAACATAAAATTAAGGGGAACTCAACTAAAAATGATAATTAAAGTAGAAGAAACCAAGGCGAACAATTTTCAACCCCTACTCAATCTCTCCAGTTTGAACACCTATGCCCATCATATTAGCTATTTTAGAATATGAAAATACAAAGAAGTAATAGTAGCTATTTTAGAATATGAGAATATAAAGAAGTACCAGATTTTAACATTCAGAGTTCAGAAAATATTTATCTTAGCTACTTATTATTTGGAATGTTCATAAAACACAATGTAATGTCTTTTCGAAGTGTCTATGATTTTAGGGATATAATATGGAAAATCAAAGACAACAATATTCTATTACAAAAATGTGTTTCATATTTGATGTTAGAATACAACACATTTGTTTTCTAAGTTAGATTCAATAAAGATGAGGAGCTTAAAGTTATCTGGACAGAAGAAGAGAAAGGAATCAGTCATCAGTTAGAATGAAAGAAACCCATGATTGCACTTGAAAGGGTGTTAGCAGAAGCTGTCCAATAAATTCACAGAAGATGCTTCTGCTTTAATAAATTGTTGTGCTATCAGCCAGGCACGGTGGTGCACAACTGTAATCCCAGTGGCTTAGAGGCGCATGAGTTCAAAGGCAGCCTTAGCAACAGCAAGGCGCTAGGCAACTCAGTGAGACCATCTCTAAATAAGAATACAAAATATGAGGGCTGGGGTTGTGGCTCATAATATAGTGTTTGCCTAGCATGTGTGAGGCCCTGTGTTTTATTCTCAGCACCACATATAAATAAATAATAAATAAAGGTCCATCAACAACTAAAAAATATCTAAAAAATGCAAAATAGAGCTGGGATGTGGCTCAGTAGTCCAGGGCCTCTGAGTTCAATCACTGGTACCAAAACAAACAAAGAAACAAACTGTTGTACTATCAAATCCTTTTGTAGCACTTGAGCTTCACTTTCTCTACTTGTACTGACGGATCAAGGTTTTGTTTGTCCCAAATCTATAATTTGGTGCCAATTGTCTGTTTATCTTCTGAGCATGAAAGGGAAATCTCAGCCTTGAAAAATTTTTTATTATTAGTGTTATTATTATTGGCCTGGTAAGAACCACAATAGTGCTTTTATGAAGCATAAGAAAATTTAGGGGTTCTAAAACTTTATTCTGAAAAAAAGTAATTTTATAAATATTATTTCATGTTCAAAGTATAT
This sequence comes from Urocitellus parryii, assembly GCF_045843805.1. NCBI lineage: Eukaryota > Metazoa > Chordata > Mammalia > Rodentia > Sciuridae > Urocitellus > Urocitellus parryii. The sequence continues at coordinate 11,480 of NW_027553534.1, forward strand.
TCATATACAGCCTTACATTTTCAAATGACCAAAGAATGAGGAACACTTAAAAATAATGTGTTTCATTATTCACATAGGTGGAAATAAAGTTGTAGGTTAAATTTTAGCATTAGTACTCATTCTCTGATTTTGTGTTATTTCTACCTATTGTCAAACATCTAACAATACTTTAGGAATAGGATGTCAATTTTTTATGTTCATAAAGTTCAGTGTAAAATAAAAAAGAATTATCTTGATTATGGCTAATATTTTCTGTATAATCTTATGAATCATTACTACTGGATTAGCATTTTTCAAAACCAGGATCAAACATGTGTTTTTAAACTTTATTACCTTTTTATACCTATTATTAGAGTACATAAATTGGCATCATAATTTTAAGTTAATATTTTTTTTTCACATAATGGATATGCTAAAATTAAATCCATTCCTTTATATAGACTTGTAGAATCTACACCCAATTTTCAGATGCTATAAAAAATGTCACAGTAATCTTCATATATAAGTAGATATATATATATATATATATATATATATATGATACTTGTTATATTTTGGAAGAATATTCATGAGCTAAAAGGTGTTCATATTTTTTAGTATTTTTTAAAATCAGAAAATACATTAATTTGCTCTTTGATTAGTCCAAATGCAGCTTAAACTTTTCCCATTGTCCTCCATCTTTTACAACACAGTTGTTTTCAGCTATTTAATTGTGGAAACAATAAAGACATTACTCTGAAACAACTCTTAGTAGGCAAAAAATTTTAAAAAAATGTTATCACTAAGAGATAATCTATTAATCTCTTTGTGACACTTGGTTTAATTCTCAGCTTCAAACTCAATAAAATTCCAGGCATTTGCATAAGTTGTATATTATCTAATAAAGTAACACTGTTCTTCATTTTTCTAATCTAAGGTAATATATTACCTTTGTAATATATGGTGGTAATAAATTTATCTTTTTTCACCATAAGTAGTGGACTTTAAATCCAGTAAATTTGATCATTCTGTTGCACATTGGTGTTTTTTATTTGGGTTTTTTTTTTTTTTTTTTTTTTGGTTTTTCATTGCATTGACTGATTTGAGTGATTTTCATATTGATTACTCTTCCTTTTTTTCTCTCTTCCTTTCAACATATTTAAAACCTGGAATTCCCTTTTCTTTCTTTCAAAGCAATTTTTTTCTTTTACAAATATTTTTAGATTTTTTAGAAAAATCTTGCCCATCTCCAAATTCTAAAATGATTTTTCACCTTAAAAATTTTACATATTATTTAGTATGTATTTCAGCATTTCTTATATGTTAATGCTGCCTCTGTATTTCTTATTTAGTAAGGTATGTGCCCTGTCTCTTCCTAATTGTAGAAGCATTATTTTTTTTTCAATTGATAATATCACTTTTTCATGTAAATTTTTACTATTTGATAGATATAATACTAATTTTATCTGCAATTTATGGATTCTTTTTTTGTGAAGTCATTTAAAATAATTTTGCAGTCAAATCTCTCATTACCTTTTCTTACGTTAGCCTTTTCTACATAAAGCCAATTCAATGTAAAATTAAAAATTGTCTCATTAAATTTTTCACACAGTTATGATTTTGTATTTAATATTTTAAACAATAATATATTTGGTTTTCAGCCTGAGAAGAACTGGGTTAAAATGCCCATTTTCTCCATTAATATTTCAAAACTTGGAAAAGTCAGGGATCTTTGAGCATCTTTAAATGGAGCCTATTAGGAACCATAGGGGTTAAATTAGATAATGTGTGTAAACTCTTAACAGATGTCTTGCTGGTAGTAAATAATAAATGATGCAGAAAGTTATTTATGGCTTTATACATAATGAGGTGTTTTAATTTATTATTTACCAAATACATATTTATCGTAGAAGTTTAGGCTAAATATGTCTTTGGTAAATAATAAATTATTTTTATTAGTTTTGACTTATCTCTTGAAGTTGGGACATTCAAAAGATAAGTCAAAACTTAATGAATATAGACCTGAAAGTAATATGAGAGTTTTTCCAATTATAGTTGAAATATAATGAAAAATTAAAAAGTAGTCATGGATATAGGACACATAGAGAAACTTCCTGTTCAGGAACATCACTTTGGTCTTTGGAGATTTATGTCTTCATTCTCTGACTCTTTAAATGGAACAGTACAATAAATAGTTAATGTCTTAAGAGTGATTGCAGATCAACAAGCAAAGATAAATACAAAAATGTTACAGGACACAGTGTTCCTATTCAATATCCTTGAAGTAGTTTCAGATTTAGATTGATTCTAGGCACCCAGGCCTCTTAGACATCATCAGGAACATCTAAATTGCTTTCTCACAACTTCTACAATGTTGGGGACCACAAATCAAGTCAAGATGGCATCTGGCAGTTTGCCAGGAGGAGTGGTTTGTGAGGCAAGGCCACTGAGCCATTAAGATGATAAGGATTCCTTATTGGCTGACTGCTGTATCTAGATAATGCTAATTGAGTCAAGCTGTGTGTAATCAGTTAGGTATATATTCCTCTGCTGTTCCGCAATAAAGTGGTGCCTGCTACCTTGGGTACCCACTACCTTGAGTTCGTGCTCAGTTCCCTCTGAGTTTCTCCTCAATAAAGCAGTTCCTGCTTCAACCTTCAAGTTGTTTATCACCTCCCGGTTATTTTACCCAGCCGGACTGCGGCACTACAAAGCCTTCTTATCACCTCAATTTAGAAGGTACCTCATTAAATTGCTTTTAGCCAATTCGCTTTCTAAAATACTCACATTTCACATACAATAAAAAAATTTCTTTAGCTCTACTCTTTTAACTTGCACTTGATAGCATACAGGCATTCATTAAGTTTTACTGTCAGCAGAACAGCACAAATTTAACAGTTTTGTGATCCATTTTTACTAAATAACAGAAGAGAAAGTGTTATGTTAAGGGCAGTGTGAGTTTAATTTTCTGTATCATTTAAAATTACTTAAGTGCATCCCCAAAGAAAACTAATATATTGATCAGATATAATTCACTTCAATGTTAATAAAACCTTAGCATGAATTGTTTGCATATACTAGCAAAAGATATATAAGTGAAAATAATCTATGAAGGTTCATAATGCTTATATAGCACACAAGAAATCTATGGGATAATAATAACAAGAGACAAAATTTGATGTGTATAAGAAGAAATATATTTTAGTGAAAAAAGTTTGATATTTAATTGTGGCTTTAAAATACTCTTCTATATTAGATTATATAAATACACAAAGAGAAATATTGCATCCTGGTCACTCTCCAGTAATCTGCCCATGTCACAGACGGGTGGACGGACAGCACTCTGACTCACCCTGTGCAGGCAAGCAAGGAGCTTCCTGTCCCAGCCACATCAGAGGAAGATACAAGACAAGCACCAGTTCACCTGCCATGGTATGAGGGAGGATCTAGGGACCAATGCCCAGAGACACATTATTTTTAACAAATGCAACACTCACTTTCTCAGCCACTGGAAGTGGAGCATAGGTCTACAGGGGGGAGTGGCCATTCTGACCTATGGCCTCTCACCCACCTACCAGCACCACTCACCAGGGTGCTAGGAGGTGCTGTCATTGGCTGACTGCACCAGGCATGCTGGGTCACAGTGATTACTACATCCTTCTTTCAGCACTCAGGGACCCCTCAGTTCCACTGGACCTGGGAGAGACTGGAGGGGGATGGGAGGATTTGAGGATATACTTTAATATGTGTATATATAAGTATTTACTTATTATATCTTTATATGTATATATGTATATATTTTACATATTTATCGTGTCTTTATATGTGTGTATATATTTTATGTGTGTATATACATACATGCTTATGAACTTTATACTTCCATGTGTATATTGATACTTAATTGAGAGTAGAGCTTCTATTTATCATCTTTATTTTTTTTGCATACTGTTTCTTCCATATTGATAACTCTGGTTTGGAAGCATAGAGGGAATAATTTAATTTTCATGTCTCATAAATGCTCATTTCTTTTGTCCCATAATACATATCAGTCAAAGAATAAAATTGCAATACTTCTACAGTATGATTACTGGAAGCATTCTGGGGTTTTATTGTTAGTTTTGGTTTTGGTTTTTAGCATATACTCTCTCATTTCTTTTTTTCTTTCTTTCATTTTTATTTTTTGCATTTTCTGTTTCTTTTTTGCCAGTGTTTTTTAAATTGATTTTTAAAAAAAATAATGACAGCAGAATGCATTACAATTTTTATGACACATATACAGCACATATTTTCATATCTCTGGTTGTATATAAATTATGTTGACACCAGTTCGTGTCTTCATATATTTACTTTGGATAATGTCTATCACATTCCAACATCCTTGCTAGTCCCCTTACCCTTCTTTTTCCTCCCACCCCTCTGCCCTATCTAGATTTCATCTATTCCTCCCATGTTTCCCATCCCTACCCCTCTATCAGTTAGCCTCCTTATATCAGAGAGAATATTCAGCATTTGTTGTTTTGGGATTTGCTAACTTCACTTAGCATTATGTTCTCCAACGCCATACATTTACCTGCAAATGCCATGATTTTATTCTCTTTTATTGATGAGTAAAATTCCATTGTGTATACGTGACACATTTCTTTTACCCATTCATCCACTGAAGAGCATCTAGATTGGCTTCATAGTTCAGTTATTGTGAATTGTGCTTGAGCCACATCCCCAGCCCAAGAAAGATAATTCTTATGGAACACAAACACATTTTCAAATGAGATGACTGCCTCGATAGTTAGCACACAGTGGATAAAAAGGTTGTGGAGCCTGGCACAGTAGTGCATGCCTACAGTCCCAGCTACTCAGGAGGCTGAAGCAGGAGGATGGCTTGAGCCCAGGAGTTCAAGGCTGGCCTGGGCAACACTGTGAGACCCTGTCTCTGTCCCAGGAGTAATGACCTCAGATTCTGGAATATGGGATGGAATCCTGACTGTTTTATCTTCTAGTGGTGCAACTTCAAATAAATCCCTTAATCTAGCTGTTTCCATTTCAGCATCTGCAAAATGAGAATAGTGCTAGCAAGGACATAGGGTTGTTGTGATAGTTAAAAGAGTCAATGCATGTAAAGTGCCATGAGCAGTGCTTGGCAGTAGTAAAGTAGAAGTGTAGCTCTTATTATTGGGTATAACTTAGCCTTTCTCCGTATTCAGTCATTAGTATTTCTTTATTCCAACTTTGATTTTATAGGAAGACTTCAATGAGAATGTTCCTGCCTGGCTTGTCTTACATCCAGCCGGGAGTTAGTAGTCCTTGTGGAAAGGAACCCTTCATTCAGTTCTTGGAACAAGCCCTTTTAGGCCTGTTTTAGCAATGAGCTCCAACGACCGTGGCTAGAGTGTGTTCTGTACAGTTTCCACATTTATCAAAGAGAAGCCTGTAGTTTGCTTCTTAGTACTCTAAATTCCTGAACCCAAAGTGCTCTTTTGGCCTTTTCCTGCACCATTGGAGAAAGAGCAGAGAGTTGTTGCATTGAGTGTTCTTGTCTTGAACTGATTTTATGACATCTTCTTTGATCAGTGTGGAAACCAGTACAGGAAGACACTCTCAGGTTTTCTCCACTCAGAGGCAGGTATCATCTGCTCTAATCATAGCTAGCGTCAGGTCTTCCTACCTTGTTGAAGCTGCAAGTGTGGTCATGTGTGTTTCTTACTGCCCACTGCAGACCTCTCATTGTTTTAAGATACATTTTTAGTTGTAGATGGGCACTGTTTTAGTCAGCTTTTTCACCTCTGTGACCAGAACCAACTGTGGAGGAGGAATGTTTATTGGAGGGCTCATGGTTTCAGAGGTCTTAGTCCATAGAAGGCCGACTCCATTCCTTGGAGCTCCAGGGGAGGCAGCATCATGGCAGGAGTGTGTGACTGAGGGTAGCAGCTCACATCATGATCAGAAAGCAGAGAGAGAGAGACTCCACTGTCCAGATACAAAATATATACCCCTTAGCCATGTGCCTGATGAACCCGTTCCTCCAGCCACACCCACCTGCCCCAGTTACCACTCAGTTAATCCCATTAGGGATTCATTCACTGATTAGGTTAAAGCCATATCCCAGTCATTTCTCCTCCAAACCTTCTTGCATTGTCTCACATGTGAGCTTTTGGAGGACACCACATCTAAACCATAACAGATGATACCTTTATTTTATTTATTTTTATGTGGTGATGAGGAAGGAACCCAGTGCCTCACGTGTTCTATCACTTGTGTTCTATCACTGAGCTACAACTGCAGCCCCCAGACCTCTTATTTTTGGAGCTGTTTTCTGAAAGAACTTGTGTCCTTATTCACAGACTGTTTGAAGCAAAATCCAATCAAGGTTTTCAAACAAATATTAAATGTCTTCACGCAATTAACTTAAGCATCCTTTTCTTCTGCTTACCTCTCATTCTGTTATATTTGATAATTAAATTTTCCCAGTTCATGCAATGGAAGGTGAGGTAGCACTTTTGACCACTGTAGGGTGGTCAAACCTGAAGTCTGGGGCAGAAATGTCAGTTTGAAGGATGAAACCAGTCAGTTGGACTGATTTCTGATTTTCACTAGGACCTAGTCCTGCCTTGTGTATTTTCTAGTTCCCTATTTGTGTGTTGCTCATCATGTTCCTTTTTTTTTATGGTTTTCAGGTGGAGTTGGCATGAACTTAAAAGCAGCAGATACTGTTATTTTTTTTGACAGTGATTTTAATCCTCAAAATGACTTGCGGGCAGCTGCTAGAGCTCACCAAATTGGCCAGAACAAGTGAGTGAGTTAGACATTGGCACCTTTCTGCTCTGTTGGCTTGCAGCTGTGGATTGGGGAGGAAGGTGGACCGTGTAGTCCTGACAACAGTGCCACGTTGGAGTTAGAGACCACTGGGTTTGAACCCCGTTGTGCTACTGGCTTGTAGAGTCATGTTGGGGGATCAGTGGTCACATGATCAGTTCAGACTCACTTTGTTGAAAAGAACAGTTAAATTCCAAAATGATTAGAAGAAACTTAGAATTTATTTAGTTCATGTTTCTCACATTAGATCCTAATTCAGTTTAAAAATGAAGTTAAAGCCAGTGGGTGCACATGCCTGTAATCATTATCAGCATGGGAGACAAGCAGGAAGATCAAGTTTAAAGCCAACCTTGCAACTTACCTAAACCCTGTCTCAAAACTTTTTTTTTTTTTTTAAGGCTAGGATTATAACTTCTTGGTAAAGCTCCCCTGGGTTGGGTTCCCAGTACCACAAAGAGGAAACAAAGTTGTGTTCAGCTACCCTTTGACTTGAGGTAACATGCCTGCCAGGGGTTATCCTGGCTACAGATGAAGGCCCAATAGTGGTCACTTCGTCTTCCTTCCTCTTCCTCTTTTGGGGAAAAGTTCAGGAAGAAGTTGAGGCCAGATTTCTCTAACAAATGCTCAGGTCCCAATGAGCAGTGTCTTTTTCCTTTTTCCCTCAATGTGGCATTTGGTTCTGCTTCCTTTTGGGTGTATTTTCCTGGCATGCTTTTTTCCCCAGCTTTGCAGACTCCTAACACTGCTCTCATTTGACTCCAGTACAGGGCTGGGAAAGTGATCCGGCTGATTGGCCGAGACACTGTGGAAGAAATAGTTTATAGGAAAGCAGCCTCCAAACTGCAGCTCACCAACACAATCATAGAAAGAGACCATTTTACTCTGGGAGCCCAGAAACCTTTGGCTGATCCTGACCTCCAGGTAAAATGTATTCTTTTTAGAGTCTCATGATTTATAACTAGTACTCTCTGTGGATGAGAATGCAAATAAAAAGGACCAGCATTAACCACCCATTGTTGCAAATTACCCATTTTTTCATTGGCCTAATTCTTACCCTCTCAGTACCTAACTACATGCAAGGTGCCATACAAGCTAAAAATGAGGGTGGCATTTAAAGGCAGAGAAAATAGAATAAAGAAAATGAGCTTTGAACCATCTAACTTGGATTGAAATTCACATCTTATCCCTTATTGGATGTATGACTTTGAGCATGTAACTGAACATCATGGATCTAATCTCTTCATGGCTTCTAAAGATGAGTGTGCCACGAGTTACCTCAGAGAGAATTTGTTTAAGTTCTTTTTTTTTCTTTAAATCAGTGATGATTAGTTTCATACCTCCTCCTTAATCCCAGACCCTTTGAGTAGTGACTTACAGTACTCATTCCATACTCAGAGATGAGTGAACAAGATTAGGAATTCAAAATTATGCCATAGGATATAGGGATGAAAGCACTAGAGTTAATTTGTTGAAGAAGGAAAAATTAGATGGGAGTCAAATGCTGTCTTAGAATATCCTAGAGAGCTCTCTTTTGGTAAGAGGTTTGGAGTTATTCCTTAGCAGCAGCCTTTGAGATAAAATTGAACCTATATTATAATATACCCCAGGTCGTTTTGAGGGATTAGATGCAGAGAGATCAACCCCTAGTATCTAGTATGATTCAGGCATGAAGAGAGTAATAAATGTCTGAGAAAAGGTAGTAGCTGTGGGAAGATCTGCTGTAGGAAACTGCAGAGAAATGACAGGAGTTGGCTCTTGTTTTGAGGCAGGCAGTGAGAGAGAGCAAGTTCAAAGATGGCTTTAAGCCTGAAAGATGAGAGTAGAAAGTAGGAAGATAGGGATAGAAATTAGAAGGATGAAGATAATGTAGGCTTTAGTCAACAGAGTTTGTAGTAAAAATCAATATACATTATTGTTAGAAGGAGACTCAGAAAAGAAAGGAATTAGAAAAGTTTGCAAGAAAAACCAGGCTTTAAAAGGATCAGCTTATCAAACAAAAAATTTAAGAGGTATGTGAAAGGGAAAAAATTACACAGTATTACAAGCAGAATCATCAAATTTACAACTAGCCCAAGCATGAGTTTAAAAATGGCAGTTTTCTCACATCTGTATCTTTACACATCAGCATTGCAGACAGGGAAGGTGCTGTTTTTGTTAGGGAGTCACTGACCTGCAGGAAAGGTTCACAGATTTGGGGGTACTAGAACCTGAAAGAAGAACTCTAGGTTTTGTTTGTTTGCTTGACGTTTGTATATCTTAGAGAGTAACTGGAGTCTTTGGCCTTTTGTGTTTTGAGTCTTCTGCATGCTCATCTGTCATGGTGGCTGGGCAGGCTGTGCATTTTATTTTCACACTATTGAAGAGGCAATTTCAAATGGAAGGTGAAAGTTTGAGAGAGAGGTGCATGTACACTGTAGGTGTCTAAATACACTTCTTCACAGGATCTTGGGAGAGGAGCTCATCATGGGCTGTTGTGAAGGCACAGGTGTCAGGAGTTAGAGGAGACAAATTCTCAGATGCTTGATGCTTCCCCAGTGGAGGGAGCTCCAGGCATTCAGTCAGGGGTTTCTCTATGACATTGGCTGCTAGCACATCATTGTGAAATGCACAGGCACAAACTCTGCCATGGGACCAGATCTTGGGGCCAGTACAAACTATGGGCTGGTGGAGAGGACCTCGGTGGGACTTCCTGCACAAGCCATGGCAAGAAATCACACTCTGGTTCTGTCTTGATTCTTTCCTCCCCACCAGACTGTGAGTTATTTATGGTTGCCAGGAACAAGGGTGATAACTCACTGCCTTGTCTCAAAATACAGCAGGACATTTTTTTTAAGTTATTAAAAGAATCTAATAGTAAAAGACGTGGTTCTGGTTTGATAAATCTAAGCAGTATAGAGCAGTGAAGTCCTGAAAAAGGAGAGCAGGTTCCTTGTCTTAGAAGGAGAACACAACAGAAACAGAGAACAGATAAAGATGCGGTGAACACTTATTGAATGCTTACTGTGTGCTAAGCATTGTGTGACGTGCACTTTTTCCAGTTGTTTCAGAAGAAGAATAACAAAAAAATGAGATAGACGTTGTCTTTACCTCCATCTTAAGAAATTTTCCAAACATCAGATTCATGACTCTAATCCGAGCACTCTTTAACTTCCAACTACATGCTCTTAGTTACTATAATAAAGTGGTTTTCATTTAAAAAATGGGTAGTTCCTTAAAGACACGTTGTGAGTGAGCAGTAGCGAGGGAAGCCAGGAGACATAGTCCAAGGAGTGGACGAGTGAAGGGTCCCAGTATGGACTGAGCCTCATCATAAATACTTGGCTTTCTTCTGTTTTGGGTACTAAATGCCAAAGCCATTTGGCTTGGTTTTATATATATATACACATACATATATATATATATATATATATGTACACCAAGGTTAAATATAAATATAACAGTTATGGTTTTGCTTAGTTTTTGTCATAGTTTTTATCTTGGATATTTTCAAGCTAAAGTTTCCAAGTTACAGAATAGGCAATATAGAGATAACTAACCAAATCTAAAAGGGCAAAATGAAAATGAAGTCCCATGATGTGGATCCCAATTGGTTCAGAATTCCTAAGAGATAGTACTTAGGGAGGTGGAGAGTTGCAAGTAGCAAATGAAAGCCAGGTAACACTATCTAAGATTCTGGTTCCAATAGCCGTAGGAAATAGGCTGAGTATATCCCCTAGGTGGAGCAAGAGGGCAGGATGGGGAGTGCCGCAGGACTATCCAGGGAGATTGAAATTGAGAAAGGGCTTTTGGGTCTGGTGATCAGGGTGGTTATGGTTTTGCCAAAGTGGGTCCCATAAAGCACTGTAGTAGCAAAGCGGCTTGGCAAGGACAGGTGGCAGCTCATGGTGAGATGAGGTATTCAGTGGCACCTTTTCTTTATAAGAGTTTGGCAGTGGGAGAGGTAAGAAGGTAGCCAACAGGGTCTCTGACTTCTCTGGGGACTGCTGGAAGTGCCTGTAAAAATTGCTGGTGAGAAGTGCTATAGAAGATGCTGGGAATCATTTTATCTGCCCCCACTCCTCAAAAAAATTGGAGGCCAAAAAATTTTTTTGGTATTGTAAATAATTGTCAAAGTCAACATCTCTGATCATCATTTATCACCTCTCTGCTTATTCCTCATCCAACTCCAAAACAGCCTGGCAGGTGTCATTTGTGATGGAAGAGAAGAAAGTCCATCAGGGAAAGAATTACCTGGTGTCATTTAGACACTTAGCAAGTCACACATCCTCATCTGTGTTTTCATGAGAACTAACTGGATCTCTCATTTTCTTCATTCAAGTTGAGTGACATACTGAAATTTGGCTTGGATAAACTGCTGTCTTCTGAGGGGAGCATCCTGGAGGACGTAGACCTGGAGTCCATCCTGGGAGAGACAGAGAACAGCCAGTGGGCCTCTGATGCCCTGCCTGCAGCTGGAGGAGGGATCAGAGAGCGGGAGGAAGGAAGTGAGTTGGGGTTAGGTGAGCCAGTGACTCCATCACCTCAAGCTAGGGTGTGAGTGAGATGCGTCCCCACGGGTAGTCCTGTGTCCTGCTCTGGCACCTCTCTTTCCTACCCAGCCCTATAGTCATCTGTTGACATTCTTAAGGCTTCCTGGTCCAAGAACTGCCAGAGTAATCCTTGTTCCCTTGAAGCTGGACTTTGAATCCAAGTGATGATATTAATGTTTATGGTCCTGTCAGTCTCAAGGATTAAATTTGAACCTTTTCTCTCTTGACACAGACTTCTTCTCTGGAGTTTATTTGGTAAACCTGCTATCTTTATGATGGTGCTTTGCACAGTGATACCTCTTCTCAATAGTAGAATGTTTTTTAAATTGCAAATGATATTTATGGACATTTATTGTGTTCATCAACAGTGCTGACTATGTCATGTGCTTTAGGTCTTTTAAGACCCATGAGGTGGGGGGCTGGGGTGGTGGGTCAGCGGTAGAGCACTCACCTCACACGTGCAAGGGCCTGGGTTCAATCCTCAGCACCACATAAAAACAGAAGTAAAAATGAAGGCATTGTGTCCAACTTCAACTAAAAAAATACATATTAAAAAAAAAGACCCATGAGGTGTAGGAGATCATTTTGTCTTCCTTTTTCTTTTTTCCCAGATTTGGTGTCTGTCTCTCTCTCTCTCTCTCTCTCTCTCTCTCTCTCTCTCTCTCTCTCTCTCTCTCTATATATATATATATATATATATATATATATATATATATATATATATATTTATATATTTTTTTTTTTTTTTTAGTTGTAGATAGACAGCATGCCCTTATTTTATTTTTTTAATGTGGTGGCTAAGGATCGAGCCCAGTGCCTCACACATGCTGAGCAAGCACTCTGCCACTGAACTACAGCCCTAGCCCCACTATTTATCTTTTTGTCCGTTTTCTGTTCTGAAATATTTGAATTTCAGACTTGAAAGGGGTTTTGTTTTGTTTTGTTTTTTTCCTCATGATTATTTTTAAAATGACTGTTTTCCTGTATCAGCAATAGGGAGTCAATCTGGGCTGGTGTGAGAGGGTTTTACTGACCTTTTTTAGAATTTTTTATTCATATATGACAGCAGAATGCATTGTAATTCTTATTATACATATAGAGCACAATTTTTCATATCTCTGATTGTATACACAGTATATTCACACCCAGTTCCTGTATTCATACCTGTACTTTGGATAATAATTATCACATTCCACCATCATTAATAACCTCATGCCTCCTCCCTTCCCCTCCAACCCCTCTGCCCTATCTAGAGCTTGTTGTTCCTCCCATCTCCCACTCTCTATCCCACTATGAATCAGCCTCCTTATATCAAAGAAAACATTCAGCATTTGGTTTTTTGGGATTGGCTAACTTAGCATTATCTTTTCTAATTCCATCCATTTACCTACAAATGCTATGATTTTATTTTCTTTTATTGCTGAATAATATTCCATTGTATGTGTGTGTGTACACACACACACACCACAGTTTTTAATCCATTCATCTATTGAAGGGCATCTAGGTTGGTCCCACAGTTTAGCTATTGTGAATTGTGCTGCTGTAAACATTGATGCAGCTGTGTCCTGTAGTATGCTGTTTTTAAGTCCTTTGGGTATAGATTGAGGAGAGGGACAGCTGGGTCAGATGGTGGTTCCACTCCCAATTTTCCAAGTAATCTCCATACTGCTTTCCATATTGGCTGCACCAATTTGCAGTCCTATCAGCAGTGTATGAGTGTGCCTTTTTCTCCCACATCCTCGCCAACACTTATTGTGGTTTGTATCCATAATAGCTGCCATTCTGATGAGTGAGATGAAATCTTAGAGTGGTTTTGATTTGCATTTCTCTAATTGCTAGTAATGATGAACATTTTTTCATGTATTTGTTGACTGATTGTATATTATTTTCTGAGAAGTGTCTGTTCAGGTCCTTGGCCTATTTATTGATTGGGTTATTTGTTTTTTTTTTTTTTTTGGTGTTTAGCTTTTGAGGTTCTTTATATACTAGAGATTAGTGCTATATCTGATGTGTGAGGGGTAAAGATTTGCTCCCAAGATGTAGGCTTGCTATTCACCTCACAGATTTGCTTCTTTTGCAGAGAAGAAAGAAACTTTTTAGTTTGAGTCCATCCCATTTATTGATTCTTGATTTTAATTCTGGCACCAAAAGAGTCTTATTAAGGAAGTTGGAGCCTAATCCCACATGATGGAGATTAGGGTCTACTTTTTCTTCTATTAAACGCAGAGTCTCTGGTTTTATTCCCAGGTCCTTGATCCATTTTGAGTTGAGTTTTGTGCATGGTGAGAGATAGGGATTTAATTTCATTTTGTTGCATATGGATTTCCAGTTCTCCCAGCACCATTTGTTGAAGATGCTATCTTTTCTCTAGTGCATGTTTTTGGTACCTTTGTCTAACATAAGATAATTGTAGTTTTGTGGGTTAGTCTCTGTATCCTCTCTCTGTTCTGTACCATTGGTCTACCAGTCTGTTTTGGTGCCAATACCATGCTGTTTTTGTTACTGTTGCTCTGTAGTATAGTTTAAGGTCTGGTATAGTGATGCCACCTGCTTCACTCTTCCTGATAAGGATTGCTTTAGCTATTCTGGGTCTCTTATTTTTCCAGATGAATTTCATGATTGTTTTTCTATTTATATGAGGAATGTCATTGGGATTTTGATTGGAATTGCATTAAATCTGTATAGCGCTTTTAGAAGTGTGGTCATTTTGATAATATTAATTCTGCCTATCCAAGAGCAAGGTAAATCTTTCTATCTTTTAAGGTCTTTTTTTGATTTCTTTCTTTAAGGTTCTGTAATTTTCATTATATAGATCTTTCACCCTTACTGAGCTTCTTAATTCAAGAGTTCTTTCTAGCCTGGCACAGTGGTGCACACCTGTAATCCTGGTGACTCCAGAAGCTGAGGATCATGAGTTCAAAGCCAGCCTCAGCAAAAGTGAGGCACTCAGTGAGAACCTGTCTCTATTAAATACAAAATAGGGCTGAGGTGGCTCAGTGGTTCATGCCTCTGAGTTCAATTCCCAGTACTAAAAAATAAATATTTAAAAATCTCTCTCCTCTCTCCTCTCCCTCCCTCCCTCTCTCTCTCTCTCTCTCTCTCTCTCTTAAAAAAAAGACACAACTGATGTGACTATGTGTACAACCAGAGATATGAAAAATTGTGTACCATATGTGTAATATGAATTATAATGCATTATCCTGTCATATATAACAAGTTAGGATTAAAAATAAATAAATTTTTTAAAAAGATAAAAAAAGTGGGAAAATCAGAAAGTAATATCGTTCCATGCTGTACATATCACTTCCCTTTCTCAAGTACAATCTGGCACAAAATGTGTTGAGAAGAGATTCCCCTCCAAAAAAACAAATCCACTGGGGCTGGGGATATAGCTTAGTTGGAAGAGTACTTGCCTCACACGCACAAGGCTCTGGGTTCAATCCCCAGCACCACCAGAAAAAAAATCTGATATTATATCCAATGGCATGAACAAGATTTAAAAAGCCACATAACCATAATGAGAGCACAAAGCACACAAAAGGCTTTCTAGATTCCAATCTAGAAAAAAAACAAACATATCCCAAGGGAGGAGAACAATGTTCTTGCAATTACTTTTCTCTAAGGAGTATCTTAGTATGGTGATGAATGACCTTTTTCCCCCCCAGCACTGAGGATTGAACTGAGGAGTGCTCTACCACTGAGCTACATCTGCAGTCATTTAATGTTTGTTTTGTTTTTGTTTTCCTTGAGACAGAGTCTCACCAAGTTGCCCAGGCTCTCCTCAAACTTACCATTCTCCTACTTGTCAACCTCCTGAGTAGCTAGGATTATAGGCATGCACTATTGTACTGGCTACAAATTATATGTTTTTAAATCAGGAAATTGTCATTTAGAGAATATTATTCCCATGAGTCCTTTCTATATAAATTATTATAGAGCAAGCTTCACACAACCAATTGAAGAGACATTATCGTTAATAGATTATCCTATATTGTAGTTAATTGTATGGAAAAGAAACAATGTAGCAAAAATGAAATCATAAAAACAAAGACATTTCACATAGTAATGTAGATTAAAATGTCATCCAACTATAAATTCCCTCAAAATGCATGGACCAAGATCCTACCCAAGATTGAGACTTGAGGAAGGACTGACTGTATCCTTTAAAGGCACAAACTCGTTTTTTCTTCTCTTTGGTACCCTGTGCCACACTGTAAAGAAGCCCAGGCTATCTTGCTAGAGGGAGAGTCCATTTGAAGAAAGCCCCTGACATTTGAAAGACCACATGGAAAGGGAGACTACATAAAGCCAACAGTCAGCACCTTAGTTCCAGACATACAAAGCCATCTCAGACCTTGTAGTCTAAATCAGGCGTTTGCTGTATGGGTGAGCCTAGGTGACACTGGAGCAGAACCTTGGTTAAAGTCTTGACTTACAAAATTATGAGAAATAAAATGGTTGTTTGTTTGGTAGTGGGGATTGAATTCAGAGGCTCTCGGCCACTGAGCCACATCCCGAGCCCTATTTTGTGTTTTATTTAGAGACAGGGTGTCACTGAGTTGCTTAGTGCCTCGCCATTACTGAGGCTGGCTTTGAACTCTCGATCCTCCTACCTCAGCCTCCTGAGCCACTGGAATTACAGGTGTGCACCACCACTCCTGGCAAATGGTTATTTTTTAAAGCCACTAAATTTTGGAATTTTAAAAAATATAGCAATAGATAACTAAAACACTGTTTATTGATGATTTGCAGGGCTTTTATTTAATGACCAGTTTTATTAAAGAATACCCCATTTATTTCTACTGTGATCAGCAAACAAACTGATATTCAATATTTAAAATTTTTTGAAACTGATTAGTTTGCCAAGAATATAACCTATCTTGCAAATTTTCATGAGGACTAGAAAAGAATATATATTCTGGAGTTGTTGGGCATTGTCAGTCAATGTCAATAAGGTTAAGGTGGTTGATAGTTTTGTTCAGACTCTTGTGTATCATTAGTGATTTTTTATACTGTTACTATCAGTTGTTAAAAGGCTGTTAAAAATTCAAAGTATGGATTTATCTCTTCAGTTTTGTCAGCTTTCATATATTTGGGGCATATAAATGTTTGGTTGTATGGTGTCATGTTTCTGTGTTCTTAAAAAACACATTATGGTATTATGAAATGTCTTTCTTATCTCTTATAAAACTCTTTATCTTGAATTTAAATTCATCTGATGTTAGTATAGCCTCTGCATTCTTCTTGGCTTACTATTAATGATGTATTTTTATTTAATGTAATTAAATAAAATTACATTAAATAAAAATTAAATTTTATTTAATTTATCCACTAGCTTTTAGCTGTATTGCTTTACATTATTGTTTTAGCAATGTTTCCAGGAATTATGAAATGCATTCTTTAATTTATCACAGTTTTCATAGTTTAAATTGTGATACTTTCTCACATTTCCCCAAGTCTTTTGTGCTTTGTCGTCATACATATTACAGCTGTATACCCTATGTTTTTTACCTTAGTCATGTTTCCAAGAAATTAAAAGAATAAATATGTATACATATTGCCTTTTATATTTACCTACATTTTACTATTTCTAGTACTTTTCATTTCTGTTTATGGTGCATTGTCTTTAAAAATATCTACCCCAAATTCTCCACATTCCTGTATCATGTTGCTTCTCTCATTATGAAGTAATATCTATTTTCCCACCCACTGAGTCTGGGCTGGTCTTTTGTCTTGTTTTAATGAACAAAATATATTTTTGGTAAAAGTGATTCCATGCCAATCCTAGACATAACACCCTGGGAAGGTGTATACATTCTACTATTATCCTCTAGAAATCTAATCAACAAATAAAAAATTTTAGAATGACTGAATGACTAAAAGCATTTGAAGAGATAAGCCTGACCCAACCAGTTGAGCTAGCAGACATGTAAACGAAGCTATTTTGTCAGTTCTACCTTTGGTTAAACAATTCCTGCTAAAGGAAACCACGTAAGCAGTAATAAATACCTAGAGCAAAGGACCCATCAGGTTATGTAAAGCCAAATCATAGAATAAGGAGAAATAACAAAGAATTTTTATATTAAACCATTAAGTTTATTACACAGTGAACTAAAGCACACAGTGCATCTGTTTCTACCTGATGGATCATCTCCTTTTATCCTGAAGAGGTTCTTTTAGCATTAATAGTAGAGATCTATTGGTATTGAATTTTCTTTTTATTTATTTGAAAAAGTCTATTCTGCTTTCAGTTTTGAAGAGTATTTATCCTGGATTAGCAGTTTTTGTCTTCTAGCACCTTAAACCTTTCCATTAACTTTAACCTCTCATTTCTGATAAGAAGTCAGCTATCATTTTAGTCATTTTTACCAATGTAAAACACACCACTTTTTTCTAATTGCCTTCAAGACCTTTTTCCTCCTAATTGATTATTTACAGTTGACTCTGATGCATCTAGGTGTGATTTGCTTTGTAACTAACCTTAGTATTCACTGAGTTTCCTAAATCTGTTAACATCTTTTTTGTTAATTTGGGATAATTTTAGCCATCGTTGTCTTAAATATTTTTTTCTGTACAATTTATGCGTCTATTCTTCTAGAAATCTAATTATATGTATGTTAGGTCACTTTGTACTGATAGTAACCAAGTCTCTATTTTTTTCTTTCTGATTTTTAGAACAGATAATTTTTATTGGTCTATCTCCAAGTTAACTTTTTGCTGTTTTTGCACTATACAATCTGATGATAGATTTGTTTCATGAATTTTTCATTTCAAATACTATACTTTTTATTTCTTTTAAAAGAATTTTTTCATTTATATGTTGACACCCATATCTACTTATTCATTATGATTAAGCTTTTCTTTAACTCCTTGAAATTAGTTATTAAAACTATTTAAATTTTTTTTCGGCTAATCCTAACATCTGGGTCAGCTCATGGAACTTTTTTTATATGTGATATTTTCTCTTGTGGTTCTCATTTTTCTATCTTCTTTGCATTCTGGCAAAATTTAATGATATTCTACATGCCTATAATCCCAGCGACTCAGGAGGCTAAGGCGGGAGGATCAAAGCTAGCCTCTGCAACTAAGGGATGCACTTAGCAACTCAGTGAGACCCTGTATCTAAATAAAATGCAAAAAAGTGCTGAGGTTGTGGCTCAATGGTTAAGCACCCCTGGGTTCAATCCCTGGTACCAAAAAAAAATTTTTTAATTATATTCTGGTCATTTATAGATGATACATCATAGGAAGTCTGGATTATGTTGTCTTCCTATAAAGGATATTCTGTTTTATTTGTCATGCAGGCTAATTACTGGTGAATTGTTTTGATCATATTAGATTTGGTATTACTATTATTATTATTATTTGGTTCCAGAGATTGAACTCAGGGTACTCAATTACTGAGCCACATCCCCAGACCTATTTTGTATTTTATTGAGAGACAGGGTCTTGCTGAGCTGCTTTAGCACCTCGATTTACTAAGGCTGGCTTTGAGCTCGTGATCCTCTTGCTTCATGCACCTGAGTCACTGGGATTATAGGCATATTCCACCGCGCCTCACTAGGTTTGGTATTTTTCTTTATTTCCATATTTCATGGTGCATTATACTTGTACATAATGGTGGGATTTGTTGTTATGTTTGCATGCATATGTACAATACAGTGATAAAACTTGGCCAATATCGTTCTCGAGTATTTCTCTTTTACCTGCTTTCCTCTCTCCCCTGATCCCTTTCCTCTACTGATCTCCCTTTGATTGTCGTCAGATTCCTTTCACACACACACACCTTTCTTTTTCTTTTTCCTTTCTGGCTGCCACATACATTTTCAGCATGAATCAATTTTGGTTTCAAATTTAGGTCTACCTTTTTCCCTTTACTCTTTTGTGTGTGGTTCTTTTTGCTAAGGCTTATTTCTGAACTCTTAATTAAGTACCTGATATATTAGTGAAGCTGCTGCAACCTGACTCTGCTGGAAACCTAATTTCTTCCAACATTGCCATTTAGCATCATCTTCAGTCTCCTTTATAGCAGTCAAACTCTGCTAAGCCTTAAAGAGTCTCATCTGGTACATTCATATGAAAAATGAATTTCCTCCAGGCTTTTAGTATTCTCTCTCTAACACACACACATAATCACATTGCACCCACCATAAATAGCTCAGACATTCTTGTCCACAAAATTCCAACCACTATGATAATCTTGCACTTTGATAATTTTCTCCTTAACTCAGTATGACCTCCATCTTACTTGAGCTTCATCTCCCCAATTGTGTTTTGTGCACCAGGCCTACAGTCATGTCTGAAATTAATACCTGAAAATGTTTAGTTTTCCTAGTTTTATACACTTTTGTGTCAGGAAAACAAATCCAGTACAGTAGATCTATAACAGTTTCAAGTAAAAGTACTAAATTACTTATATCCTTGCCCATCAATAGTGGTAGAGGCACTTAGGTGAACTTACATAGAAACTGCAACATCTTACATACTCAACAACAATTTCATTGCCCATGGAACCCAAAATTAATTGAAAGAGTAAACCCCAAAATGGATATCTGAAAAATAAACTGGTCAAAATTAGTAAGCCAATCAGACTTAAATAATCATATATTTTACCAATAGCACTAGCTTAAAAGTATGGGTCTACAATAACTAGAAAAATACAAGTTAATGGCTAGAGTCATAAAAGTTTCTATTATGATAGGCAGTCTCTTATGATGCTTTAATATTATATGATAGTTGTGAAATGATTACAAACTAATAATGAACATAATCTATTTGCAGATTACAATATTCTTCCCTGTATTATCTACAAAGTTTAGATACACCTCAAAATGCCCTGGAAAAGAAATTTCTTAAGTCTCATCAAAATGAACTGCCAGGTTTTTTTCCTACATTTGACATGACACAGTGCCAAGATTTCTAGTCCTGAATACACACTTTCTATAGGGAAGGGACATTTATCTTGGCAATTAATAGATCATTTATCTCATTTCATACAGCCAATTTTAGTCGTAAGAAAAGAAATGTTTATGTATTTATTCTGCTGACTTTAATCTATAATCTAATCAGGGATCAACAAACTTTTCCTGAAAAGAGACTGATAATAAATATATTAGACTTTGTAGGCAAGTCTTCATTGCCACTCAAGTGCCAATGTAGCACAAAAACAGCCTAGACTGTGGGTAAATAATATAAGCTTCTGTATTCTAATAAAACTTTGTTTACAAACGCAAGTGTTATTGTTGGACACCGTGAAAGAAAGAAAGAAGGGAGGGAGGAAGGGAGGGAGAGAGAAGGTGTGGGGAAAGAATGAAAGAAAGAAAGAAAGAGAAAAAAGGAATAAAGAGAACAATTTAAAAAAAAAACAGTGTCAGGCTGACAGGTATGATTTGCTCATCACTGTTCCAGAGTATTAATGTTTATGCTCACAATAGATGTTTGGCTAGGCTGTATACATACATACATACATATATACATGAAAGCAATTTTGTTCTTTTGTTTGCTTTCTTTTATTTTTTCCATTTTTTTGTTGATACATTATAGTCGTAAATCATGGCAGTATTTGTCGTAACATATTTCCACATGCACAATATAACACTATAGTTTGGCCAATATCATTCCCCAGTATTTTCCATTCACTCCTCCCTCTCCTGGTCCCTTTCCTACACTCTACTGATCTCCTTTTGATTTTCACTTTTCTTTCCCTTTTTCCTCTCTTGCTTCCACATCCGAGAGAAAACATATGCTCCCTTGATTTTATGAGTTTAGCTTATTTTGTGTAACAGAATGTTCTAAAGTTTCATCCGTTTTCCAGCAAATGACATAATTCACATTTATGGCTGAATAAAGCTCCATTGTGTGTATATGCCACATTTTCTTTATTTATTCATCCTTGATAAGCACCTAGTTTGGTTCCAAAGTTTGGCAACTGTGAATTGTGCTGCTATAAACATGGGTATGCATATACTACTCTAGTATTATGACTTTAATTCTTTAGGATAAACATTGAGTAGTTGTATACCTGGGTTATATGGTGGTTTCCTGCCTAGTCATTTGAGGAACCTCCATACTGATTTCAATAGTGGTTATATTCATTTACAATCCTATCAACAGAGAAAAAAGTGTGGGATTACAGTGTGCATCATGAAGCCCAGCCTTAAATGTTGATTTTATAATCCTTTCTTTTTAGCTGATAAGAGAAATTACAAAATACAGAATACTTGCAAACTACAAAATATAGGATACTTACAACTAAAGGTGCTTTGTTAAATGATCAGAGTTTAACTAACATTTCAAGCAGTGACTCTCAAACTGGGAGAGTGATACTAGTCTTTTCAAGAGAAGTTTAGAAATGCCTGGGGGCATTTTGTTGTTGTTTCACCATGACTGAGGAAACTACTAACATTTTTTGGCCAGGCCCATAGATAGTATATAACCTTCAGCTAGTAGGAATAGTCCAAACCAAAGTACCAATAGAGTTCTATCAAGAAACCCTGGTGCAAAGAAGTAATCTACCAAGGAAAACACAGTTGCAGTTAAGTAAGAGAACAGAGCAGGTGCCGGGTACAGTGCTTCATGCCTGTAATCCCAGTGGCTCTGGAGGCTGAGGCAGGAGGATCGTGAGTTCAAAGCCAGCCTCAGCAAAAGTAAGGCCCTAAACAATTCAGTGAGACCTTATCTCTAAATAAAATACAAAATAGGGCTGGAGATGTGATTCAGTGGTCTAGAGCCCTTGAGTTCAATCCCTGTTACCAAAGAAAAATAGACCACCCAAGTGATTTGTTTGTACCAGTAGGTCTACCTAAAACGAAAAGGGATTTTATGCAGTCAAATTTTTTTATTATCCATTTAAATATAATTCTTTATTTCTTTATGTTTGTCAAGAAGTAAATATATTTAAGATAACAATGAAAAATAATAAAAGAATGACAAGTGTAGGAACCTAATGATGACTTACACTTTTTGATTACAGACTTGACATTCATCTGAAATGACAATGCAATCCCTAGCTACTGCAACAGAAATCCTAACCTCTGAGTGAAAAAAAAGAGGGATGTTGAGATACCTTCAATCATCTTTTCTCACTTCTGAGTAAGTACCAAGAGAGGTTGGCCAAAAATATTTTAAAACCTAAAACATACTATTAAACTTGGCTTTTCTTTAAAATAAGTGCAAGTATATGATATGGCCTAGTGTTAATTTACAATCCCTACTTTCTTATGCTTTGACTGTCTTTAAACGTGCCCAGTTTGAACTGAGATGTGCCATAAGTCAGATATCAAAGACTTATTATGAAGAATGTAAAATAACAGTTATATTTTTATTATGATTACAAGTTAAAAGGATGTCATTTTGAATATATTGAATTATGTAAAATGTATTATTAAATGAAGCTCATCTGTCTTACTTTTTAAAATATGACTTCTAGAAAATTTAATTTACATGTAGAGTTAATATTATATTTCTATTGGTGGTTCTAAGGGATCAGTGAGAAATAAGAGAAAGATCATGTTCAGATTCTCTATTTCATCATTTGCGTTTGATGTCATTCACTGATCCTCCTTATGTATTCCAAACCATTTCAAATTTCATTTGGATTTGGGTAAGACTGAGCTTTCATGCTAATCACAGAGAACTTACTTTCCCATATATATTTGTTCAGTGTCCCCCACTGAGTATAGTCTTCATAATAGTGTTTATGGTCCTGTTTCTAATTTTATACTGCATGCATCAGTTAAAATGCTGAAGATTCAGGAGGGTTTGCTTTGCTTCAGTGTATGCTCTGGTAGACTATATGTTATCCCGAAGAACATATTTTCTCCTCCACTCTCCCTGTCTCCTCCAAGAGGTGCTTGTGATCTTCCAAGCACACTTTTGGAGGATGTTATCAGCCTTACTTTGTTTCAGTGAGAAGAGAACAGTTTCCAGAGTATGAACTATTTAAAAATGTCTTCTTAGTGATGAAAGCATTTATTGCCAAGACTTTTGTTGCTTTGTCAATTGTCTATATTGGCTGTAACCGCCAGGATTTTGCTGTTTAATTATTTAAACCACATAAATGGGCAATCTTTCATATATTATCTCATTTTCTTCTTAAAAAGTGAATTATAAAATTTTAACTTTGACCCCATATTTGTATAGATGAAATATCTGAGACTCAGAAAAGTTAATGATTTCCCTATAGTCACACAATTAGACTTCTGACTCTTACTACAATCTTTTTGGCTATATTCCTTACTTCTGCTGCTGTTCTAGTAAGGAAGTAATTTATATTTCTGAAAACTAAATGTATAAAGCCCAACAGTGCACTGTGGAAATTGAGATGTGCAGGCCACAAGTCCCCAACATCTGTTCTGCATTTATTTCAACACACCAAATATTTGACCTCCGTGAAAAGAATGCCAAGGTAAATTAGGCAGAACCAGAAACAGGAACTCATATATATGCCATATATTAGTGGCAATTTCAGATGTTTGAGTTTCTTTCTTTGTACAGTTGAAAGTGGAATAATATTTCAGGGCTAGACAAACAGTAGATGCTGGCAGAAGACCTTGCCTTGTATATGACTCACTTCCATTAGTACAGTACACTTCAACATGACTTTTTAATTGTGGGGAGTGCCTCAGCCCTACTGGTCATGCCCAGCCTAAACCTCCATCTTCCCTGGATTTAAGGGCAAGATACTTGTTTAAATTCCACTTAAGTTATATGATCCCTTTACTTAAAGTCTAATATTTTCTGCATTTTTTATTCTATTAAGTCTAAATCCTTATGCTTGATTTTCAAGGAATTTCATAATCTGACCTAAGCACACAAATATGTCATCCTTTATAGAATCCTTTCCTCTTAGCAAAATGAGGTGTCCTTACTGTCCTTTAAACATACTTCTTTCTGCTGAGTCTTTCTTATGCTGTTTAATTCACTTGCCTTTTATTCTCTTTTTAGAATCTGAATCCTATGTACTTATCCAGGTCTAGCTCAAATCCCAAGACTCATCTCTTACTTTTAACTCTTTAGTGTTTACAATTTGTACCAAAATACATTTTAGCATTTATTTTGTGGCAGGGTAGTGCCCTTTCCACCCCCCCACTACACTAACTTTTACCAAGGAGGAAACTGGTGTTACCAAGAAAGACCTGTTTATTTTTTTAGGAGTTCCCACTCTCGGGATTATAATGAGGATCTAGAGTCACCTCCACCCTTGGAGATAGATCCCAGATTGGGGTCCTTCGGCACAGGTGTAAAGGTTGATCCATTGCCTAAACCTCTTACACTGGCACAGAAGATGATGTACACACACACACACACATACACACACGCGCCAAAACTCGAAGGAAGGAAGGGAGGGAGGGAGGGAGACCCTTTGAAATCCATTGAGAAATGATACTGTTCTGGTCAACCTGACAGAAAATGGGTATTTGTTGTCATTTTCTGACTTACCATATTGTGACCAAGCATAGTGCTTTTATTTTTATTATTTTTTTTTACTAAGACCTTTACTAGGATTCACCTGGTTTATAACTTTCTACCTTTAAATATAACTGAATCTGCTGGAAGGTGGTGGCAGAGTCTGTAATCCCAGATATTCAGGAGGCTGAGGCTGGAGGATCACAAGTTTGAGGTAAATGTGGGGAACTGAGCCAGACTCTGTTTCAAAATAAAAACTAAACTGGTGGCACACACCTGTAATCCCATCAGCTCAGAATGGTGAAACAGGAGAATTGGGATTTCAAAGCCAACCTTAGCAACTTAACGAGGCCCTGAGTAACTCAGTGGGACCTATCTCTAAATAAAATACAAAAGAGGGCTGGGGATGTGGCTCAGTGGTTGAGTTCCCAAGAGTTCCATCTCTGATAGCAAAAAAAAAAAATTAATAATAAATGAATAAATAAAATGGGCTGGGGAGTAGCTCAGCAGTAGAGCACCCCTGGATATTTGTACTAGGGAGTACAAAAAAAAAAAAAAAGAATTTTCAATGCATATTACTTTTTGTCTAGTTTATTTCATTCAGAATCTCCCTGTTTTTGCTATTATCAATAGTTCTTTATTCTTGCTAAGTATGTTTCCAAAATTTATTATCTATTTTCCTATTGATATACATTGGGGATTTTTTTTAAGTAAACCAGGTTATATTTATACAGTGGAAAATTATTAAGCAATGAAAATA
>NW_027553535.1:0-36959 GCF_045843805.1 Urocitellus parryii
ACCATTTCTGGGAGCATGTTTTCAAACCCTGTCATTTAGAGTTTGGGGATAAAAATAGGTGCACCCTGGGTTTACGTATATAGAGATTGATGCATGAATAGACCATAGGGTGAATAAAAAATATAACTGGTTACTATTTTAAATAATGGATTGAATTGATATTTTAAAAAATACATGAAATCTGGTATTCAGATAAACATTCAATCCAAGTAGGTGTACGTCTAGTGGTAATATTAGGGTTACTAACTACACCAAACTGTGAGTTTTGCTTCGAAAATGATGATGGAATTCAAAAGTAATGTTTTATAAAAGAAATCTCAGGAAAAAGCAAGTAAAGCAACATGGAGAGATACATGGGTTCTGATACAGGGAGTGAATGTAAGTGAATCATATGCATGTCAATTTGTGAATATTGGATGAAATGATACATCCTATGATACGAAGAAATAGGAATTTAACAATTTTGAATGAAAATTTACTTCAAAATACACATCACGTCCCGTATGAATAGACTTTCATTGATGTTAAACTGGGTCACTTACTGAAGAAATATTAGGGTTAGTACTCAATATTCACTGAAGTTCATTTTGAGAATTCAGAAATGAATATGTATGTCAAGAAAATGTATATTTCTGAGAAATATCTTGTGAAAAGTTGATTATAAATCCACCCAGATGGACATTAAAGAATCAAGGTAGTATAAGTATTGACACAGAGATTGAATATTTCAAAGGGCAAAATGAAAAACGAGTCTAAGATATATGCGAACACGTGCCACATAACAATCTTCCACTGTCATCCACCACAATGCCTTGACATTACTATCACCCCAAATAAGACACAATGAGAGGAGAAGAGGAACAAAATCTGTGAATACATATCTGGAATTGGAAATTCTGAGGAGCTCACAAACTTGGGTGTGGCACAAGAGATCCCAATGGTAGGGGACAGGGTAAACATTCCACGAACATGGAACTTTGCTGGCCTAATGACTTCTTGACTATCTGCCTCTGACATTTGTGCACTAGAAATATAGCTTTGTGCTTTAGCTTCCTTTGCAGTGAGACCAGGAAAGCTTGGTCTCAGTCTATGTGAACAGGAGGACATGGTTTCCTTTTTCCCAATACGAACAGGAGGCAGCAGAGCTGAATCCTCTCTTTGTAGGTAACTGTGGCCGTTGGGGTATGAGTGTCTCCCTGGGGGGATTGTGAAGCCTTTGGCTCACAGTCCAGTTTTAATGGCATTTCTTGCAGCTTCCCTGGAAATTTGGTGTTTGTTTTTGAAATACATAAAGGTCAACCGGGACACAGTGCTGGAGGGAGCTCTGTCACGTGGGGTGAGTCAGGGTCTGACGGAAAAAACACAAACTGGGCTGCTACCCCATATATCTTTCCCACTTGAGCGTAGCAACTTGATTCTGAGCATCGCACCAGATCCTCTCCCACAACAACATGCTTTACATTTTAGGGTCTGCTGGCTGCACCTTGTCAGTCACATGTCATTTGGATACCAATGACAGAACCACAGGGGCTCACCACAGATGTTGGTCACACACCTGCACTCCATTGCTCCAGACCCAGTTCCCTGCTGGCTCCTACTCACTGACATCTCTGTTCTTCACCATGGTCATGAATTCCACTCAGTCAAAAACGGCAATGGCGGGTTCAGTCATGATGAGCAACAGGAGATCTAAAGGTTCTCCAGGGATTTCTGGTCATGGGATTCTCAAAACCTTCATGTTATTGGCCTAGCCATATTTCAAGAATGAAGAAGTTGGCACTGTGGGTTTTGATTCATTCAGGAGCCATTAAGGGTTGAGGAATCTCCTGAGTCTCTAATGGCATCACACCAGAGTTCAAGCTGAGGTGGACCCACTCATCTTTTCCAACCACCACACAAAAGACCACTATTCTAACAAAAACACTCCCACATGGCCCTCCTCTTCTTCCATACAGATACTCATCATAACATTCTGCCTGGGGGTTTCCATAGGGGGAGAAGTCTAAGATGCTGTGCAAAGTAAGGTCTCATGCCCATCATGTGCCAAATGTCATGGTGGCCTGGACACCCTTCCTGAGAAACAGGATAGATAAAATGGGCCTGTAGTTAATACTGCTCTGCTTCTCAAATTCGAGGCCTCCTGCCTGCCAGGGTAGATTCTTTATGTGTACTGGACTCATGAAAACACCCAAACACCTGTGTGCTAGTTACTGGATGGCTTGCAACAACTCATTTGACCCAGAGGATCCCTGTTCTTACTTCATCGGTGTCAGGAGCCTGACCAGAGGAAGGCAAGAGACTTCATCCAATATTACACTTCTTTTTCATCCTTTTAGATGTGCATGGACACATGGGATTTTTCTTGAGTTTCCTGGGGTGCTGAGAATGTAATTCACGGCCACACACAGGGCCAAGAGTCTGATTCAGACACAGCCTTTACAAAGCACTTTACCTAAAAGGCACAGATTGGGCCTCTTCCTTTCCATTTGAAACTGTTTTCTGGAGGATTCCCAAAGGAGTGCCCTAAGGCAAACACCTCCCTGACATTCAGGGGAACAGAACAATAGGGAGGAAAGAAGCCTGGAGAAAAACTTTTCTTTAATTGAACACTGTGGCACTGACAGCTCCTAATCATGCAACTTGGGTGGCTATCTATGCAAGCAGGGATTCTCCAGAGAGATCCTTACCAGTCATGCTAATTTTTACTTTTCTGAGATGCTTGGCATTCCCGTCGGCAATCCAGTCCATGGCCTTGTCACAGAGCTTGAAGGTGGTACCCATCTTGTTCACAAAAACACGAACCCCTTCAGAGAGTGGCCAAAATTCTGGAAGAATACAGGAACTTGGGATCTTGGTAGGTGTTTCCCATCTGCAAGACAAGCAGCAGTCCATTCATCAATTGGCCTTGAGGAGTCCTGCAAAGATTTCCACTAGACAGGACACATTCACGGCTGCTTTCTTCTCTCTACTCTCTTTAACCACAAACCCAGTGGGATCCACTGACATAGAAAGACTCACTAGTTAACAGTCCATTTCAAACCAACAAACAACAACAACAACAACAACAAACACGTTTTTCCTACATGATCTCAGAACATGAGACAAAATGCCAAATTGAAACACACACCCACTAAGACACACAAACCACCCCTGTATTTGGTCTGCATCTATCCACTCTGACCTCTGACTGGTGGGTGAAAATTTGTTCCCCAGCAGTGGCCGGTCCTGTCTCAGCTCTGGTCTCCTTGGCCATCTCTGTGTAGTTGTCAGGAGCCAGCAATGAGCCAACACTTCTTTCTCAGGAAAGGCCCCTGTTCAGACCATTCAAGGCATTTGGCTACCCACACATCACCAGGTGCCAAGAAAGAATGACTCTGGCCTTGGTCCAGAAAAAACAAGGGAGCCCACTGGGACTGGAATTGCCTCTGGGTGCCTCGCCTCCTGGATCCCACGTTCAGAGAATTCCATCACCAAGGAAGTGAGGTGAGGTCACTTCCTTCAGGGAAGTGAATGAGGTCACTGCCTTGGCAACCACTTTGTCCTAACAGTTGTTTCCAAGGGTCCCATGAGAGGGAGGCTGCCCCACCTTCCTGTGACATTCTCACAAGTCATAAAGGTCTATATACCCTAGGAGCCCGGGAACAGCAACCCACCCAGGCCTGATTGTGTCCATCTTCCCTGCATTGAGAAGAGAGAGGCTGATTCAGCCACATCCCTTCATCCTCACTGGGTTGTTGGCCATGGAAGATGACTTTAGACCTCACAGGTCCTACCTAGCTGCCTACATTGGCTCCAGGGATCATTTCTGCATCTACCTTTGAGCTTCTCAGCAGCTGGAGGATTCCCTACATACCTGTATGGCAAGATCAACTCAGGACCTGCTGTTATGTGAAAATAGATTGAGGGAACAGAGTCTGCTTCAGGGTCATATCAGGTTCGATTTGGCTTAGGAGTCATTCTGCTGGATGAATACGGGGATTGGGCAACTGGGATATTTATAAGAATGGAAGGTGAAAACTAGGTAAGAGCTGAAGCACACAAGGGTGTTGGGCCCTTGATTTGGATACATAGTTTTGAATTATGTTCTGCAGAGGTGAATCCTCTAAATCCATATACAATGGCATAAGATCTTGTACCTGGGACCACTGAATGTGAAAGAGAACTTCCAGTGATATTGAGATAGTAGACAGGATTCCAGTGTAGGGTAAGGAAGAAGAGTGAGTTTAGGATTTGGGCAAAAGGCCCTTTTGGCAATCGAATGAATTTCTATTAGAGTGTAAATGGGAATGTCAGCACACATGAAGAGTCAGTCACAACAAGGCACTTGGGGAAATAGATATCAATTGGGATGTTAGGAGATCGGGCCAAGTACAAAATGAGTGATAAGATCAGGGATATTTTCAACAGGGGGGTGGTTGAATACACTATCCTAGGAAGAAAACAAGTGTACGCTCACCATAGGATTGAATATTGAAAACAATAGGCAAAGCGGACTTAGATGATTTTAGTAATCCATGCTCTCATTAAAATCAGGCTTTGGAAGAATCATAAGGTGAGTGTGAGTTTTGCATTTGGTGTCCAGAAGATGATGTGATGAAAGGAATACAGGGAGGAGGTGACATGTGTATTTGTCTTCCACCATTTCTGGGAGCATGTTTTCAAACCCTGTCATTTAGAGTTTGGGGATAAAAATAGGTGCACCCTGGGTTTACGTATATAGAGATGATGCATGAATAGACCATAGGGTGAATAAAAAATATAACTGGTTACTATTTTAAATAATGGATTGAATTGATATTTTAAAAAATACATGAAATCTGGTATTCAGATAAACATTCAATCCAAGTAGGTGTACGTCTAGTGGTAATATTAGGGTTACTAACTACACCAAACTGTGAGTTTTGCTTCGAAAATGATGATGGAATTCAAAAGTAATGTTTTATAAAAGAAATCTCATGAAAAAGCAAGTAAAGCAACATGGAGAAATACATGGGTTCTGATACAGGGAGTGAATGTAAGTGAATCATATGCATGTCAATTTGTGAATATTGGATGAAATGATACATCCTATGATACGAAGAAATAGGAATTTAACAATTTTGAATGAAAATTTACTTCAAAATACACATCACGTCCCGTATGAATAGACTTTCATTGATGTTAAACTGGGTCACTTACTGAAGAAATATTAGGGTTAGTACTCAATATTCACTGAAGTTCATTTTGAGAATTCAGAAATGAATATGTATGTCAAGAAAATGTATATTTCTGAGAAATATCTTGTGAAAAGTTGATTATAAATCCACCCAGATGGACATTAAAGAATCAAGGTAGTATAAGTATTGACACAGAGATTGAATATTTCAAAGGGCAAAATGAAAAAGGAGTCTAAGATATATGCGAACACGTGCCACATAACAATCTTCCACTGTCATCCACCACAATGCCTTGACATTACTATCACCCCAAATAAGACACAATGAGAGGAGAAGAGGAACAAAATCTGTGAATACATATCTGGAATTGGAAATTCTGAGGAGCTCACAAACTTGGGTGTGGCACAAGAGATCCCAATGGTAGGGGACAGGGTAAACATTCCACAAACATGGAACTTTGCTGGCCTAATGACTTCTTGACTATCTGCCTCTGACATTTGTGCACTAGAAATATAGCTTTGTGCTTTAGCTTCCTTTGCAGTGAGACCAGGAAAGCTTGGTCTCAGTCTATGTGAACAGGAGGACATGGTTTCCTTTTTCCCAATACGAACAGGAGGCAGCAGAGCTGAATCCTCTCTTTGTAGGTAACTGTGGCCGTTGGGGTATGAGTGTCTCCCTGGGGGGATTGTGAAGCCTTTGGCTCACAGTCCAGTTTTAATGGCATTTCTTGCAGCTTCCCTGGAAATTTGGTGTTTGTTTTTGAAATACATAAAGGTCAACCGGGACACAGTGCTGGAGGGAGCTCTGTCACGTGGGGTGAGTCAGGGTCTGACGGAAAAAACACAAACTGGGCTGCTACCCCATATATCTTTCCCACTTGAGCGTAGCAACTTGATTCTGAGCATCGCACCAGATCCTCTCCCCACAACAACATGCCTTTACATTTTAGGGTCTGCTGGCTGCACCTTGTCAGTCACATGTCATTTGGATACCAATGACAGAACCACAGGGGCTCACCACAGATGTTGGTCACACACCTGCACTCCATTGCTCCAGACCCAGTTCCCTGCTGGCTCCTACTCACTGACATCTCTGTTCTTCACCATGGTCATGAATTCCACTCAGTCAAAAACGGCAATGGCGGGTTCAGTCATGATGAGCAACAGGAGATCTAAAGGTTCTCCAGGGATTTCTGGTCATGGGATTCTCAAAACCTTCATGTTATTGGCCTAGCCATATTTCAAGAATGAAGAAGTTGGCACTGTGGGTTTTGATTCATTCAGGAGCCATTAAGGGTTGAGGAATCTCCTGAGTCTCTAATGGCATCACACCAGAGTTCAAGCTGAGGTGGACCCACTCATCTTTTCCAACCACCACAAAAAAGACCACTATTCTAACAAAAACACTCCCACATGGCCCTCCTCTTCTTCCATACAGATACTCATCATAACATTCTGCCTGGGGGTTTCCATAGGGGGAGAAGTCTAAGATGCTGTGCAAAGTAAGGTCTCATGCCCATCATGTGCCAAATGTCATGGTGGCCTGGACACCCTTCCTGAGAAACAGGATAGATAAAATGGGCCTGTAGTTAATACTGCTCTGCTTCTCAAATTCGAGGCCTCCTGCCTGCCAGGGGTAGATTCTTTATGTGTACTGGACTCATGAAAACACCCAAACACCTGTGTGCTAGTTACTGGATGGCTTGCAACAACTCATTTGACCCAGAGGATCCCTGTTCTTACTTCATCGGTGTCAGGAGCCTGACCAGAGGAAGGCAAGAGACTTCATCCAATATTACACTTCTTTTTCATCCTTTTAGATGTGCATGGACACATGGGATTTTTCTTGAGTTTCCTGGGGTGCTGAGAATGTAATTCACGGCCACACACAGGGCCAAGAGTCTGATTCAGACACAGCCTTTACAAAGCACTTTACCTAAAAGGCACAGATTGGGCCTCTTCATTTCCGTTTGAAACTGTTTTCTGGAGGATTCCCAAAGGAGTGCCCTAAGGCAAACACCTCCCTGACATTCAGGGGAACAGAACAATAGGGAGGAAAGAAGCCTGGAGAAAAACTTTTCTTTAATTGAACACTGTGGCACTGACAGCTCCTAATCATGCAACTTGGGTGGCTATCTATGCAAGCAGGGATTCTCCAGAGAGATCCTTACCAGTCATGCTAATTTTTACTTTTCTGAGATGCTTGGCATTCCCGTCGGCAATCCAGTCCATGGCCTTGTCACAGAGCTTGAAGGTGGTACCCATCTTGTTCACAAAAACACGAACCCCTTCAGAGAGTGGCCAAAATTCTGGAAGAATACAGGAACTTGGGATCTTGGTAGGTGTTTCCCATCTGCAAGACAAGCAGCAGTCCATTCATCAATTGGCCTTGAGGAGTCCTGCAAAGATTTCCACTAGACAGGACACATTCACGGCTGCTTTCTTCTCTCTACTCTCTTTAACCACAAACCCAGTGGGATCCACTGACATAGAAAGACTCACTAGTTAACAGTCCATTTCAAACCAACAAACAACAACAACAACAACAACAAACACGTTTTTCCTACATGATCTCAGAACATGAGACAAAATGCCAAATTGAAACACACACCCACTAAGACACACAAACCACCCCTGTATTTGGTCTGCATCTATCCACTCTGACCTCTGACTGGTGGGTGAAAATTTGTTCCCCAGCAGTGGCCGGTCCTGTCTCAGCTCTGGTCTCCTTGGCCATCTCTGTGTAGTTGTCAGGAGCCAGCAATGAGCCAACACTTCTTTCTCAGGAAAGGCCCCTGTTCAGAACATTCAAGGCATTTGGCTACCCACACATCACCAGGTGCCAAGAAAGAATGACTCTGGCCTTGGTCCAGAAAAAACAAGGGAGCCCACTGGGACTGGAATTGCCTCTGGGTGCCTCGCCTCCTGGATCCCACGTTCAGAGAGTTCCATCACCAAGGAAGTGAGGTGAGGTCACTTCCTTCAGGGAAGTGAATGAGGTCACTGCCTTGGCAACCACTTTGTCCTAACAGTTGTTTCCAAGGGTCCCATGAGAGGGAGGCTGCCCCACCTTCCTGTGACATTTTCACAAGTCATAAAGGTCTATATACCCTAGGAGCCCGGGAACAGCAACCCACCCAGGCCTGATTTTGTCCATCTTCCCTGCATTGAGAAGAGAGAGGCTGATTCAGCCACATCCCTTCATCCTCACTGGGTTGTTGGCCATGGAAGATGACTTTAGACCTCACAGGTCCTACCTAGCTGCCTACATTGGCTCCAGGGATCATTTCTGCATCTACCTTTGAGCTTCTCAGCAGCTGGAGGATTCCCTACATACCTGTATGGCAAGATCAACTCAGGACCTGCTGTTATGTGAAAATAGATTGAGGGAACAGAGTCTGCTTCAGGGTCATATCAGGTTCGATTTGGCTTAGGAGTCATTCTGCTGGATGAATACGGGGATTGGGCAACTGGTATATTTATAACAATGGAAGGTGAAAACTAGGTAAGAGCTGAAGCACACAAGGGTGTTGGGCCCTTGATTTGGATACATAGTTTTGAATTATGTTCTGCAGAGGTGAATCCTCTAAATCCATATACAATGGCATAAGATCTTGGACCTGGGACCACTGAATGTGAAAGAGAACTTCCAGTGATATTGAGATAGTAGACAGGATTCCAGTGTAGGGTAAGGAAGAAGAGTGTGTTTAGGATTTGGGCAAAAGGCCCTTTTTGCATTCGAATGAATTTCTATTAGAGTGTAAATGGGAATGTCAGCACACATGAAGAGTCAGTCATAACAAGGCACTTGGGGAAATAGATATCAATTGGGATGTTAGGAGATCGGGCAAAGTACAAAATGAGTGATAAGATCAGGGATATTTTCAACAGGCGGGTGGTTGAATACACTATCCTAGGAAGAAACAAGTGTACGCTCACCATAGGATTGAATATTGAAAACAATAGGCAAAGCGGACTTAGATGATTTTAGTAATCCATGCTCTCATTAAAATCAGGCTTTGGAAGAATCATAAGGTGAGTGTGAGTTTTGCATTTGGTGTCCAGAAGATGATGTGATGAAAGGAATACAGGGAGGAGGTGACATGTGTATTTGTCTTCCACCATTTCTGGGAGCATGTTTTCAAACCCTGTCATTTAGAGTTTGGGGATAAAAATAGGTGCACCCTGGGTTTACGTATATAGAGATGATGCATGAATAGACCATAGGGTGAATAAAAAATATAACTGGTTACTATTTTAAATAATGGATTGAATTGATATTTTAAAAAATACATGAAATCTGGTATTCAGATAAACATTCAATCCAAGTAGGTGTACGTCTAGTGGTAATATTAGGGTTACTAACTACACCAAACTGTGAGTTTTGCTTCGAAAATGATGATGGAATTCAAAAGTAATGTTTTATAAAAGAAATCTCATGAAAAAGCAAGTAAAGCAACATGGAGAAATACATGGGTTCTGATACAGGGAGTGAATGTAAGTGAATCATATGCATGTCAATTTGTGAATATTGGATGAAATGATACATCCTATGATACGAAGAAATAGGAATTTAACAATTTTGAATGAAAATTTAATTCAAAATACACATCACGTCCCGTATGAATAGACTTTCATTGATGTTAAACTGGGTCACTTACTGAAGAAATATTAGGGTTAGTACTCAATATTCACTGAAGTTCATTTTGAGAATTCAGAAATGAATATGTATGTCAAGAAAATGTATATTTCTGAGAAATATCTTGTGAAAAGTTGATTATAAATCCACCCAGATGGACATTAAAGAATCAAGGTAGTATAAGTATTGACACAGAGATTGAATATTTCAAAGGGCAAAATGAAAAACGAGTCTAAGATATATGCGAACACGTGCCACATAACAATCTTCCACTGTCATCCACCACAATGCCTTGACATTACTATCACCCCAAAGAAGACACAATGAGAGGAGAAGAGGAACAAAATCTGTGAATACATATCTGGAATTGGAAATTCTGAGGAGCTCACAAACTTGGGTGTGGCACAAGAGATCCCAATGGTAGGGGACAGGGTAAACATTCCACAAACATGGAACTTTGCTGGCCTAATGACTTCTTGACTATCTGCCTCTGACATTTGTGCACTAGAAATATAGCTTTGTGCTTTAGCTTCCTTTGCAGTGAGACCAGGAAAGCTTGGTCTCAGTCTATGTGAACAGGAGGACATGGTTTCCTTTTTCCCAATACGAACAGGAGGCAGCAGAGCTGAATCCTCTCTTTGTAGGTAACTGTGGCCGTTGGGGTATGAGTGTCTCCCTGGGGGGATTGTGAAGCCTTTGGCTCACAGTCCAGTTTTAATGGCATTTCTTGCAGCTTCCCTGGAAATTTGGTGTTTGTTTTTGAAATACATAAAGGTCAACCGGGACACAGTGCTGGAGGGAGCTCTGTCACGTGGGGTGAGTCAGGGTCTGACGGAAAAAACACAAACTGGGCTGCTACCCCATATATCTTTCCCACTTGAGCGTAGCAACTTGATTCTGAGCATCGCACCAGATCCTCTCCCCACAACAACATGCCTTTACATTTTAGGGTCTGCTGGCTGCACCTTGTCAGTCACATGTCATTTGGATACCAATGACAGAACCACAGGGGCTCACCACAGATGTTGGTCACACACCTGCACTCCATTGCTCCAGACCCAGTTCCCTGCTGGGCTCCTACTCACTGACATCTCTGTTCTTCACCATGGTCATGAATTCCACTCAGTCAAAAACGGCAATGGCGGGTTCAGTCATGATGAGCAACAGGAGATCTAAAGGTTCTCCAGGGATTTCTGGTCATGGGATTCTCAAAACCTTCATGTTATTGGCCTAGCCATATTTCAAGAATGAAGAAGTTGGCACTGTGGGTTTTGATTCATTCAGGAGCCATTAAGGGTTGAGGAATCTCCTGAGTCTCTAATGGCATCACACCAGAGTTCAAGCTGAGGTGGACCCACTCATCTTTTCCAACCACCACACAAAAGACCACTATTCTAACAAAAACACTCCCACATGGCCCTCCTCTTCTTCCATACAGATACTCATCATAACATTCTGCCTGGGGGTTTCCATAGGGGGAGAAGTCTAAGATGCTGTGCAAAGTAAGGTCTCATGCCCATCATGTGCCAAATGTCATGGTGGCCTGGACACCCTTCCTGAGAAACAGGATAGATAAAATGGGCCTGTAGTTAATACTGCTCTGCTTCTCAAATTCGAGGCCTCCTGCCTGCCAGGGGTAGATTCTTTATGTGTACTGGACTCATGAAAACACCCAAACACCTGTGTGCTAGTTACTGGATGGCTTGCAACAACTCATTTGACCCAGAGGATCCCTGTTCTTACTTCATCGGTGTCAGGAGCCTGACCAGAGGAAGGCAAGAGACTTCATCCAATATTACACTTCTTTTTCATCCTTTTAGATGTGCATGGACACATGGGATTTTTCTTGAGTTTCCTGGGGTGCTGAGAATGTAATTCACGGCCACACACAGGGCCAAGAGTCTGATTCAGACACAGCCTTTACAAAGCACTTTACCTAAAAGGCACAGATTGGGCCTCTTCATTTCCGTTTGAAACTGTTTTCTGGAGGATTCCCAAAGGAGTGCCCTAAGGCAAACACCTCCCTGACATTCAGGGGAACAGAACAATAGGGAGGAAAGAAGCCTGGAGAAAAACTTTTCTTTAATTGAACACTGTGGCACTGACAGCTCCTAATCATGCAACTTGGGTGGCTATCTATGCAAGCAGGGATTCTCCAGAGAGATCCTTACCAGTCATGCTAATTTTTACTTTTCTGAGATGCTTGGCATTCCCGTCAGCAATCCAGTCCATGGCCTTGTCACAGAGCTTGAAGGTGGTACCCATCTTGTTCACAAAAACACGAACCCCTTCAGAGAGTAGCCAAAATTCTGGAAGAATACAGGAACTTGGGATCTTGGTAGGTGTTTCCCATCTGCAAGACAAGCAGCAGTCCATTCATCAATTGGCCTTGAGGAGTCCTGCAAAGATTTCCACTAGACAGGACACATTCACGGCTGCTTTCTTCTCTCTACTCTCTTTAACCACAAACCCAGTGGGATCCACTGACATAGAAAGACTCACTAGTTAACAGTCCATTTCAAACCAACAAACAACAACAACAACAACAACAAACACGTTTTTCCTACATGATCTCAGAACATGAGACAAAATGCCAAATTGAAACACACACCCACTAAGACACACAAACCACCCCTGTATTTGGTCTGCATCTATCCACTCTGACCTCTGACTGGTGGGTGAAAATTTGTTCCCCAGCAGTGGCCGGTCCTGTCTCAGCTCTGGTCTCCTTGGCCATCTCTGTGTAGTTGTCAGGAGCCAGCAATGAGCCAACACTTCTTTCTCAGGAAAGGCCCCTGTTCAGACCATTCAAGGCATTTGGCTACCCACACATCACCAGGTGCCAAGAAAGAATGACTCTGGCCTTGGTCCAGAAAAAACAAGGGAGCCCACTGGGACTGGAATTGCCTCTGGGTGCCTCGCCTCCTGGATCCCACGTTCAGAGAGTTCCATCACCAAGGAAGTGAGGTGAGGTCACTTCCTTCAGGGAAGTGAATGAGGTCACTGCCTTGGCAACCACTTTGTCCTAACAGTTGTTTCCAAGGGTCCCATGAGAGGGAGGCTGCCCCACCTTCCTGTGACATTTTCACAAGTCATAAAGGTCTATATACCCTAGGAGCCCGGGAACAGCAACCCACCCAGGCCTGATTGTGTCCATCTTCCCTGCATTGAGAAGAGAGAGGCTGATTCAGCCACATCCCTTCATCCTCACTGGGTTGTTGGCCATGGAAGATGACTTTAGACATCACAGGTCCTACCTAGCTGCCTACATTGGCTCCAGGGATCATTTCTGCATCTACCTTTGAGCTTCTCAGCAGCTGGAGGATTCCCTACATACCTGTATGGCAAGATCAACTCAGGACCTGCTGTTATGTGAAAATAGATTGAGGGAACAGAGTCTGCTTCAGGGTCATATCAGGTTCGATTTGGCTTAGGAGTCATTCTGCTGGATGAATACGGGGATTGGGCAACTGGGATATTTATAACAATGGAAGGTGAAAACTAGGTAAGAGCTGAAGCACACAAGGGTGTTGGGCCCTTGATTTGGATACATAGTTTTGAATTATGTTCTGCAGAGGTGAATCCTCTAAATCCATATACAATGGCATAAGATCTTGTACCTGGGACCACTGAATGTGAAAGAGAACTTCCAGTGATATTGAGATAGTAGACAGGATTCCAGTGTAGGGTAAGGAAGAAGAGTGAGTTTAGGATTTGGGCAAAAGGCCCTTTTGGCAATCGAATGAATTTCTATTAGAGTGTAAATGGGAATGTCAGCACACATGAAGAGTCAGTCACAACAAGGCACTTGGGGAAATAGATATCAATTGGGATGTTAGGAGATCGGGCCAAGTACAAAATGAGTGATAAGATCAGGGATATTTTCAACAGGGGGGTGGTTGAATACACTATACTAGGAAGAAACAAGTGTACGCTCACCATAGGATTGAATATTGAAAACAATAGGCAAAGGGGACTTAGATGATTTTAGTAATCCATGCTCTCATTAAAATCAAGCTTTGGAAGAATCATAAGGTGAGTGTGAGTTTTGCATTTGGTGTCCAGAAGATGATGTGATGAAAGGAATACAGGGAGGAGGTGACATGTGTATTTGTCTTCCACCATTTCTGGGAGCATGTTTTCAAACCCTGTCATTTAGAGTTTGGGGATAAAAATAGGTGCACCCTGGGTTTACGTATATAGAGATGATGCATGAATAGACCATAGGGTGAATAAAAAATATAACTGGTTACTATTTTAAATAATGGATTGAATTGATATTTTAAAAAATACATGAAATCTGGTATTCAGATAAACATTCAATCCAAGTAGGTGTACGTCTAGTGGTAATATTAGGGTTACTAACTACACCAAACTGTGAGTTTTGCTTCGAAAATGATGATGGAATTCAAAAGTAATGTTTTATAAAAGAAATCTCATGAAAAAGCAAGTAAAGCAACATGGAGAAATACATGGGTTCTGATACAGGGAGTGAATGTAAGTGAATCATATGCATGTCAATTTTTGAATATTGGATGAAATGATACATCCTATGATACGAAGAAATAGGAATTTAATAATTTTGAATGAAAATTTAATTCAAAATACACATCACGTCCCGTATGAATAGACTTTCATTGATGTTAAACTGGGTCACTTACTGAAGAAATATTAGGGTTAGTACTCAATATTCACTGAAGTTCATTTTGAGAATTCAGAAATGAATATGTATGTCAAGAAAATGTATATTTCTGAGAAATATCTTGTGAAAAGTTGATTATAAATCCACCCAGATGGACATTAAAGAATCAAGGTAGTATAAGTATTGACACAGAGATTGAATATTTCAAAGGGCAAAATGAAAAACGAGTCTAAGATATATGCGAACACGTGCCACATAACAATCTTCCACTGTCATCCACCACAATGCCTTGACATTGCTATCACCCCAAATAAGACACAATGAGAGGAGAAGAGGAACAAAATCTGTGAATACATATCTGGAATTGGAAATTCTGAGGAGCTCACAAACTTGGGTGTGGCACAAGAGATCCCAATGGTAGGGGACAGGGTAAACATTCCACAAACATGGAACTTTGCTGGCCTAATGACTTCTTGACTATCTGCCTCTGACATTTGTGCACTAGAAATATAGCTTTGTGCTTTAGCTTCCTTTGCAGTGAGACCAGGAAAGCTTGGTCTCAGTCTATGTGAACAGGAGGACATGGTTTCCTTTTTCCCAATACGAACAGGAGGCAGCAGAGCTGAATCCTCTCTTTGTAGGTAACTGTGGCCGTTGGGGTATGAGTGTCTCCCTGGGGGGATTGTGAAGCCTTTGGCTCACAGTCCAGTTTTAATGGCATTTCTTGCAGCTTCCCTGGAAATTTGGTGTTTGTTTTTGAAATACATAAAGGTCAACCGGGACACAGTGCTGGAGGGAGCTCTGTCACGTGGGGTGAGTCAGGGTCTGACGGAAAAAACACAAACTGGGCTGCTACCCCATATATCTTTCCCACTTGAGCGTAGCAACTTGATTCTGAGCATCGCACCAGATCCTCTCCCCACAACAACATGCCTTTACATTTTAGGGTCTGCTGGCTGCACCTTGTCAGTCACATGTCATTTGGATACCAATGACAGAACCACAGGGGCTCACCACAGATGTTGGTCACACACCTGCACTCCATTGCTCCAGACCCAGTTCCCTGCTGGCTCCTACTCACTGACATCTCTGTTCTTCACCATGGTCATGAATTCCACTCAGTCAAAAACGGCAATGGCGGGTTCAGT
The DNA here is from genome assembly GCF_045843805.1 of Urocitellus parryii. Lineage (NCBI taxonomy): Eukaryota > Metazoa > Chordata > Mammalia > Rodentia > Sciuridae > Urocitellus > Urocitellus parryii. Next base: position 15,585 of record NW_027553535.1, read on the forward strand.
CATGATGAGCAACAGGAGATCTAAAGGTTCTCCAGGGATTTCTGGTCATGGGATTCTCAAAACCTTCATGTTATTGGCCTAGCCATATTTCAAGAATGAAGAAGTTGGCACTGTGGGTTTTGATTCATTCAGGAGCCATTAAGGGTTGAGGAATCTCCTGAGTCTCTAATGGCATCACACCAGAGTTCAAGCTGAGGTGGACCCACTCATCTTTTCCAACCACCACACAAAAGACCACTATTCTAACAAAAACACTCCCACATGGCCCTCCTCTTCTTCCATACAGATACTCATCATAACATTCTGCCTGGGGGTTTCCATAGGGGGAGAAGTCTAAGATGCTGTGCAAAGTAAGGTCTCATGCCCATCATGTGCCAAATGTCATGGTGGCCTGGACACCCTTCCTGAGAAACAGGATAGATAAAATGGGCCTGTAGTTAATACTGCTCTGCTTCTCAAATTCGAGGCCTCCTGCCTGCCAGGGGTAGATTCTTTATGTGTACTGGACTCATGAAAACACCCAAACACCTGTGTGCTAGTTACTGGATGGCTTGCAACAACTCATTTGACCCAGAGGATCCCTGTTCTTACTTCATCGGTGTCAGGAGCCTGACCAGAGGAAGGCAAGAGACTTCATCCAATATTACACTTCTTTTTCATCCTTTTAGATGTGCATGGACACATGGGATTTTTCTTGAGTTTCCTGGGGTGCTGAGAATGTAATTCACGGCCACACACAGGGCCAAGAGTCTGATTCAGACACAGCCTTTACAAAGCACTTTACCTAAAAGGCACAGATTGGGCCTCTTCATTTCCGTTTGAAACTGTTTTCTGGAGGATTCCCAAAGGAGTGCCCTAAGGCAAACACCTCCCTGACATTCAGGGGAACAGAACAATAGGGAGGAAAGAAGCCTGGAGAAAAACTTTTCTTTAATTGAACACTGTGGCACTGACAGCTCCTAATCATGCAACTTGGGTGGCTATCTATGCAAGCAGGGATTCTCCAGAGAGATCCTTACCAGTCATGCTAATTTTTACTTTTCTGAGATGCTTGGCATTCCCGTCAGCAATCCAGTCCATGGCCTTGTCACAGAGCTTGAAGGTGGTACCCATCTTGTTCACAAAAACACGAACCCCTTCAGAGAGTGGCCAAAATTCTGGAAGAATACAGGAACTTGGGATCTTGGTAGGTGTTTCCCATCTGCAAGACAAGCAGCAGTCCATTCATCAATTGGCCTTGAGGAGTCCTGCAAAGATTTCCACTAGACAGGACACATTCACGGCTGCTTTCTTCTCTCTACTCTCTTTAACCACAAACCCAGTGGGATCCACTGACATAGAAAGACTCACTAGTTAACAGTCCATTTCAAACCAACAAACAACAACAACAACAACAACAAACACGTTTTTCCTACATGATCTCAGAACATGAGACAAAATGCCAAATTGAAACACACACCCACTAAGACACACAAACCACCCCTGTATTTGGTCTGCATCTATCCACTCTGACCTCTGACTGGTGGGTGAAAATTTGTTCCCCAGCAGTGGCCGGTCCTGTCTCAGCTCTGGTCTCCTTGGCCATCTCTGTGTAGTTGTCAGGAGCCAGCAATGAGCCAACACTTCTTTCTCAGGAAAGGCCCCTGTTCAGACCATTCAAGGCATTTGGCTACCCACACATCACCAGGTGCCAAGAAAGAATGACTCTGGCCTTGGTCCAGAAAAAACAAGGGAGCCCACTGGGACTGGAATTGCCTCTGGGTGCCTCGCCTCCTGGATCCCACGTTCAGAGAGTTCCATCACCAAGGAAGTGAGGTGAGGTCACTTCCTTCAGGGAAGTGAATGAGGTCACTGCCTTGGCAACCACTTTGTCCTAACAGTTGTTTCCAAGGGTCCCATGAGAGGGAGGCTGCCCCACCTTCCTGTGACATTTTCACAAGTCATAAAGGTCTATATACCCTAGGAGCCCGGGAACAGCAACCCACCCAGGCCTGATTGTGTCCATCTTCCCTGCATTGAGAAGAGAGAGGCTGATTCAGCCACATCCCTTCATCCTCACTGGGTTGTTGGCCATGGAAGATGACTTTAGACCTCACAGGTCCTACCTAGCTGCCTACATTGGCTCCAGGGATCATTTCTGCATCACCTTTGAGCTTCTCAGCAGCTGGAGGATTCCCTACATACCTGTATGGCAAGATCAACTCAGGACCTGCTGTTATGTGAAAATAGATTGAGGGAACAGAGTCTGCTTCAGGGTCATATCAGGTTCGATTTGGCTTAGGAGTCATTCTGCTGGATGAATACGGGGATTGGGCAACTGGGATATTTATAAGAATGGAAGGTGAAAACTAGGTAAGAGCTGAAGCACACAAGGGTGTTGGGCCCTTGATTTGGATACATAGTTTTGAATTATGTTCTGCAGAGGTGAATCCTCTAAATACATATACAATGGCATAAGATCTTGTACCTGGGACCACTGAATGTGAAAGAGAACTTCCAGTGATATTGAGATAGTAGACAGGATTCCAGTGTAGGGTAAGGAAGAAGAGTGAGTTTAGGATTTGGGCAAAAGGCCCTTTTGGCAATCGAATGAATTTCTATTAGAGTGTAAATGGGAATGTCAGCACACATGAAGAGTCAGTCACAACAAGGCACTTGGGGAAATAGATATCAATTGGGATGTTAGGAGATCGGGCAAAGTACAAAATGAGTGATAAGATCAGGGATATTTTCAACAGGGGGGTGGTTGAATACACTATACTAGGAAGAAACAAGTGTACGCTCACCATAGGATTGAATATTGAAAACAATAGGCAAAGGGGACTTAGATGATTTTAGTAATCCATGCTCTCATTAAAATCAAGCTTTGGAAGAATCATAAGGTGAGTGTGAGTTTTGCATTTGGTGTCCAGAAGATGATGTGATGAAAGGAATACAGGGAGGAGGTGACATGTGTATTTGTCTTCCACCATTTCTGGGAGCATGTTTTCAAACCCTGTCATTTAGAGTTTGGGGATAAAAATAGGTGCACCCTGGGTTTACGTATATAGAGATGATGCATGAATAGACCATAGGGTGAATAAAAAATATAACTGGTTACTATTTTAAATAATGGATTGAATTGATATTTTAAAAAATACATGAAATCTGGTATTCAGATAAACATTCAATCCAAGTAGGTGTACGTCTAGTGGTAATATTAGGGTTACTAACTACACCAAACTGTGAGTTTTGCTTCGAAAATGATGATGGAATTCAAAAGTAATGTTTTATAAAAGAAATCTCAGGAAAAAGCAAGTAAAGCAACATGGAGAGATACATGGGTTCTGATACAGGGAGTGAATGTAAGTGAATCATATGCATGTCAATTTGTGAATATTGGATGAAATGATACATCCTATGATACGAAGAAATAGGAATTTAACAATTTTGAATGAAAATTTACTTCAAAATACACATCACGTCCCGTATGAATAGACTTTCATTGATGTTAAACTGGGTCACTTACTGAAGAAATATTAGGGTTAGTACTCAATATTCACTGAAGTTCATTTTGAGAATTCAGAAATGAATATGTATGTCAAGAAAATGTATATTTCTGAGAAATATCTTGTGAAAAGTTGATTATAAATCCACCCAGATGGACATTAAAGAATCAAGGTAGTATAAGTATTGACACAGAGATTGAATATTTCAAAGGGCAAAATGAAAAACGAGTCTAAGATATATGCGAACACGTGCCACATAACAATCTTCCACTGTCATCCACCACAATGCCTTGACATTACTATCACCCCAAATAAGACACAATGAGAGGAGAAGAGGAACAAAATCTGTGAATACATATCTGGAATTGGAAATTCTGAGGAGCTCACAAACTTGGGTGTGGCACAAGAGATCCCAATGGTAGGGGACAGGGTAAACATTCCACAAACATGGAACTTTGCTGGCCTAATGACTTCTTGACTATCTGCCTCTGACATTTGTGCACTAGAAATATAGCTTTGTGCTTTAGCTTCCTTTGCAGTGAGACCAGGAAAGCTTGGTCTCAGTCTATGTGAACAGGAGGACATGGTTTCCTTTTTCCCAATACGAACAGGAGGCAGCAGAGCTGAATCCTCTCTTTGTAGGTAACTGTGGCCGTTGGGGTATGAGTGTCTCCCTGGGGGGATTGTGAAGCCTTTGGCTCACAGTCCAGTTTTAATGGCATTTCTTGCAGCTTCCCTGGAAATTTGGTGTTTGTTTTTGAAATACATAAAGGTCAACCGGGACACAGTGCTGGAGGGAGCTCTGTCACGTGGGGTGAGTCAGGGTCTGACGGAAAAAACACAAACTGGGCTGCTACCCCATATATCTTTCCCACTTGAGCGTAGCAACTTGATTCTGAGCATCGCACCAGATCCTCTCCCCACAACAACATGCCTTTACATTTTAGGGTCTGCTGGCTGCACCTTGTCAGTCACATGTCATTTGGATACCAATGACAGAACCACAGGGGCTCACCACAGATGTTGGTCACACACCTGCACTCCATTGCTCCAGACCCAGTTCCCTGCTGGCTCCTACTCACTGACATCTCTGTTCTTCACCATGGTCATGAATTCCACTCAGTCAAAAACGGCAATGGCGGGTTCAGTCATGATGAGCAACAGGAGATCTAAAGGTTCTCCAGGGATTTCTGGTCATGGGATTCTCAAAACCTTCATGTTATTGGCCTAGCCATATTTCAAGAATGAAGAAGTTGGCACTGTGGGTTTTGATTCATTCAGGAGCCATTAAGGGTTGAGGAATCTCCTGAGTCTCTAATGGCATCACACCAGAGTTCAAGCTGAGGTGGACCCACTCATCTTTTCCAACCACCACACAAAAGACCACTATTCTAACAAAAACACTCCCACATGGCCCTCCTCTTCTTCCATACAGATACTCATCATAACATTCTGCCTGGGGGTTTCCATAGGGGGAGAAGTCTAAGATGCTGTGCAAAGTAAGGTCTCATGCCCATCATGTGCCAAATGTCATGGTGGCCTGGACACCCTTCCTGAGAAACAGGATAGATAAAATGGGCCTGTAGTTAATACTGCTCTGCTTCTCAAATTCGAGGCCTCCTGCCTGCCAGGGGTAGATTCTTTATGTGTACTGGACTCATGAAAACACCCAAACACCTGTGTGCTAGTTACTGGATGGCTTGCAACAACTCATTTGACCCAGAGGATCCCTGTTCTTACTTCATCGGTGTCAGGAGCCTGACCAGAGGAAGGCAAGAGACTTCATCCAATATTACACTTCTTTTTCATCCTTTTAGATGTGCATGGACACATGGGATTTTTCTTGAGTTTCCTGGGGTGCTGAGAATGTAATTCACGGCCACACACAGGGCCAAGAGTCTGATTCAGACACAGCCTTTACAAAGCACTTTACCTAAAAGGCACAGATTGGGCCTCTTCCTTTCCATTTGAAACTGTTTTCTGGAGGATTCCCAAAGGAGTGCCCTAAGGCAAACACCTCCCTGACATTCAGGGGAACAGAACAATAGGGAGGAAAGAAGCCTGGAGAAAAACTTTTCTTTAATTGAACACTGTGGCACTGACAGCTCCTAATCATGCAACTTGGGTGGCTATCTATGCAAGCAGGGATTCTCCAGAGAGATCCTTACCAGTCATGCTAATTTTTACTTTTCTGAGATGCTTGGCATTCCCGTCGGCAATCCAGTCCATGGCCTTGTCACAGAGCTTGAAGGTGGTACCCATCTTGTTCACAAAAACACGAACCCCTTCAGAGAGTGGCCAAAATTCTGGAAGAATACAGGAACTTGGGATCTTGGTAGGTGTTTCCCATCTGCAAGACAAGCAGCAGTCCATTCATCAATTGGCCTTGAGGAGTCCTGCAAAGATTTCCACTAGACAGGACACATTCACGGCTGCTTTCTTCTCTCTACTCTCTTTAACCACAAACCCAGTGGGATCCACTGACATAGAAAGACTCACTAGTTAACAGTCCATTTCAAACCAACAAACAACAACAACAACAACAACAAACACGTTTTTCCTACATGATCTCAGAACATGAGACAAAATGCCAAATTGAAACACACACCCACTAAGACACACAAACCACCCCTGTATTTGGTCTGCATCTATCCACTCTGACCTCTGACTGGTGGGTGAAAATTTGTTCCCCAGCAGTGGCCGGTCCTGTCTCAGCTCTGGTCTCCTTGGCCATCTCTGTGTAGTTGTCAGGAGCCAGCAATGAGCCAACACTTCTTTCTCAGGAAAGGCCCCTGTTCAGACCATTCAAGGCATTTGGCTACCCACACATCACCAGGTGCCAAGAAAGAATGACTCTGGCCTTGGTCCAGAAAAAACAAGGGAGCCCACTGGGACTGGAATTGCCTCTGGGTGCCTCGCCTCCTGGATCCCACGTTCAGAGAATTCCATCACCAAGGAAGTGAGGTGAGGTCACTTCCTTCAGGGAAGTGAATGAGGTCACTGCCTTGGCAACCACTTTGTCCTAACAGTTGTTTCCAAGGGTCCCATGAGAGGGAGGCTGCCCCACCTTCCTGTGACATTCTCACAAGTCATAAAGGTCTATATACCCTAGGAGCCCGGGAACAGCAACCCACCCAGGCCTGATTGTGTCCATCTTCCCTGCATTGAGAAGAGAGAGGCTGATTCAGCCACATCCCTTCATCCTCACTGGGTTGTTGGCCATGGAAGATGACTTTAGACCTCACAGGTCCTACCTAGCTGCCTACATTGGCTCCAGGGATCATTTCTGCATCTACCTTTGAGCTTCTCAGCAGCTGGAGGATTCCCTACATACCTGTATGGCAAGATCAACTCAGGACCTGCTGTTATGTGAAAATAGATTGAGGGAACAGAGTCTGCTTCAGGGTCATATCAGGTTCGATTTGGCTTAGGAGTCATTCTGCTGGATGAATACGGGGATTGGGCAACTGGGATATTTATAAGAATGGAAGGTGAAAACTAGGTAAGAGCTGAAGCACACAAGGGTGTTGGGCCCTTGATTTGGATACATAGTTTTGAATTATGTTCTGCAGAGGTGAATCCTCTAAATCCATATACAATGGCATAAGATCTTGTACCTGGGACCACTGAATGTGAAAGAGAACTTCCAGTGATATTGAGATAGTAGACAGGATTCCAGTGTAGGGTAAGGAAGAAGAGTGAGTTTAGGATTTGGGCAAAAGGCCCTTTTGGCAATCGAATGAATTTCTATTAGAGTGTAAATGGGAATGTCAGCACACATGAAGAGTCAGTCACAACAAGGCACTTGGGGAAATAGATATCAATTGGGATGTTAGGAGATCGGGCCAAGTACAAAATGAGTGATAAGATCAGGGATATTTTCAACAGGGGGGTGGTTGAATACACTATCCTAGGAAGAAACAAGTGTACGCTCACCATAGGATTGAATATTGAAAACAATAGGCAAAGCGGACTTAGATGATTTTAGTAATCCATGCTCTCATTAAAATCAGGCTTTGGAAGAATCATAAGGTGAGTGTGAGTTTTGCATTTGGTGTCCAGAAGATGATGTGATGAAAGGAATACAGGGAGGAGGTGACATGTGTATTTGTCTTCCACCATTTCTGGGAGCATGTTTTCAAACCCTGTCATTTAGAGTTTGGGGATAAAAATAGGTGCACCCTGGGTTTACGTATATAGAGATGATGCATGAATAGACCATAGGGTGAATAAAAAATATAACTGGTTACTATTTTAAATAATGGATTGAATTGATATTTTAAAAAATACATGAAATCTGGTATTCAGATAAACATTCAATCCAAGTAGGTGTACGTCTAGTGGTAATATTAGGGTTACTAACTACACCAAACTGTGAGTTTTGCTTCGAAAATGATGATGGAATTCAAAAGTAATGTTTTATAAAAGAAATCTCATGAAAAAGCAAGTAAAGCAACATGGAGAAATACATGGGTTCTGATACAGGGAGTGAATGTAAGTGAATCATATGCATGTCAATTTGTGAATATTGGATGAAATGATACATCCTATGATACGAAGAAATAGGAATTTAACAATTTTGAATGAAAATTTACTTCAAAATACACATCACGTCCCGTATGAATAGACTTTCATTGATGTTAAACTGGGTCACTTACTGAAGAAATATTAGGGTTAGTACTCAATATTCACTGAAGTTCATTTTGAGAATTCAGAAATGAATATGTATGTCAAGAAAATGTATATTTCTGAGAAATATCTTGTGAAAAGTTGATTATAAATCCACCCAGATGGACATTAAAGAATCAAGGTAGTATAAGTATTGACACAGAGATTGAATATTTCAAAGGGCAAAATGAAAAAGGAGTCTAAGATATATGCGAACACGTGCCACATAACAATCTTCCACTGTCATCCACCACAATGCCTTGACATTACTATCACCCCAAATAAGACACAATGAGAGGAGAAGAGGAACAAAATCTGTGAATACATATCTGGAATTGGAAATTCTGAGGAGCTCACAAACTTGGGTGTGGCACAAGAGATCCCAATGGTAGGGGACAGGGTAAACATTCCACAAACATGGAACTTTGCTGGCCTAATGACTTCTTGACTATCTGCCTCTGACATTTGTGCACTAGAAATATAGCTTTGTGCTTTAGCTTCCTTTGCAGTGAGACCAGGAAAGCTTGGTCTCAGTCTATGTGAACAGGAGGACATGGTTTCCTTTTTCCCAATACGAACAGGAGGCAGCAGAGCTGAATCCTCTCTTTGTAGGTAACTGTGGCCGTTGGGGTATGAGTGTCTCCCTGGGGGGATTGTGAAGCCTTTGGCTCACAGTCCAGTTTTAATGGCATTTCTTGCAGCTTCCCTGGAAATTTGGTGTTTGTTTTTGAAATACATAAAGGTCAACCGGGACACAGTGCTGGAGGGAGCTCTGTCACGTGGGGTGAGTCAGGGTCTGACGGAAAAAACACAAACTGGGCTGCTACCCCATATATCTTTCCCACTTGAGCGTAGCAACTTGATTCTGAGCATCGCACCAGATCCTCTCCCCACAACAACATGCCTTTACATTTTAGGGTCTGCTGGCTGCACCTTGTCAGTCACATGTCATTTGGATACCAATGACAGAACCACAGGGGCTCACCACAGATGTTGGTCACACACCTGCACTCCATTGCTCCAGACCCAGTTCCCTGCTGGCTCCTACTCACTGACATCTCTGTTCTTCACCATGGTCATGAATTCCACTCAGTCAAAAACGGCAATGGCGGGTTCAGTCATGATGAGCAACAGGAGATCTAAAGGTTCTCCAGGGATTTCTGGTCATGGGATTCTCAAAACCTTCATGTTATTGGCCTAGCCATATTTCAAGAATGAAGAAGTTGGCACTGTGGGTTTTGATTCATTCAGGAGCCATTAAGGGTTGAGGAATCTCCTGAGTCTCTAATGGCATCACACCAGAGTTCAAGCTGAGGTGGACCCACTCATCTTTTCCAACCACCACAAAAAAGACCACTATTCTAACAAAAACACTCCCACATGGCCCTCCTCTTCTTCCATACAGATACTCATCATAACATTCTGCCTGGGGGTTTCCATAGGGGGAGAAGTCTAAGATGCTGTGCAAAGTAAGGTCTCATGCCCATCATGTGCCAAATGTCATGGTGGCCTGGACACCCTTCCTGAGAAACAGGATAGATAAAATGGGCCTGTAGTTAATACTGCTCTGCTTCTCAAATTCGAGGCCTCCTGCCTGCCAGGGGTAGATTCTTTATGTGTACTGGACTCATGAAAACACCCAAACACCTGTGTGCTAGTTACTGGATGGCTTGCAACAACTCATTTGACCCAGAGGATCCCTGTTCTTACTTCATCGGTGTCAGGAGCCTGACCAGAGGAAGGCAAGAGACTTCATCCAATATTACACTTCTTTTTCATCCTTTTAGATGTGCATGGACACATGGGATTTTTCTTGAGTTTCCTGGGGTGCTGAGAATGTAATTCACGGCCACACACAGGGCCAAGAGTCTGATTCAGACACAGCCTTTACAAAGCACTTTACCTAAAAGGCACAGATTGGGCCTCTTCATTTCCGTTTGAAACTGTTTTCTGGAGGATTCCCAAAGGAGTGCCCTAAGGCAAACACCTCCCTGACATTCAGGGGAACAGAACAATAGGGAGGAAAGAAGCCTGGAGAAAAACTTTTCTTTAATTGAACACTGTGGCACTGACAGCTCCTAATCATGCAACTTGGGTGGCTATCTATGCAAGCAGGGATTCTCCAGAGAGATCCTTACCAGTCATGCTAATTTTTACTTTTCTGAGATGCTTGGCATTCCCGTCGGCAATCCAGTCCATGGCCTTGTCACAGAGCTTGAAGGTGGTACCCATCTTGTTCACAAAAACACGAACCCCTTCAGAGAGTGGCCAAAATTCTGGAAGAATACAGGAACTTGGGATCTTGGTAGGTGTTTCCCATCTGCAAGACAAGCAGCAGTCCATTCATCAATTGGCCTTGAGGAGTCCTGCAAAGATTTCCACTAGACAGGACACATTCACGGCTGCTTTCTTCTCTCTACTCTCTTTAACCACAAACCCAGTGGGATCCACTGACATAGAAAGACTCACTAGTTAACAGTCCATTTCAAACCAACAAACAACAACAACAACAACAACAAACACGTTTTTCCTACATGATCTCAGAACATGAGACAAAATGCCAAATTGAAACACACACCCACTAAGACACACAAACCACCCCTGTATTTGGTCTGCATCTATCCACTCTGACCTCTGACTGGTGGGTGAAAATTTGTTCCCCAGCAGTGGCCGGTCCTGTCTCAGCTCTGGTCTCCTTGGCCATCTCTGTGTAGTTGTCAGGAGCCAGCAATGAGCCAACACTTCTTTCTCAGGAAAGGCCCCTGTTCAGACCATTCAAGGCATTTGGCTACCCACACATCACCAGGTGCCAAGAAAGAATGACTCTGGCCTTGGTCCAGAAAAAACAAGGGAGCCCACTGGGACTGGAATTGCCTCTGGGTGCCTCGCCTCCTGGATCCCACGTTCAGAGAGTTCCATCACCAAGGAAGTGAGGTGAGGTCACTTCCTTCAGGGAAGTGAATGAGGTCACTGCCTTGGCAACCACTTTGTCCTAACAGTTGTTTCCAAGGGTCCCATGAGAGGGAGGCTGCCCCACCTTCCTGTGACATTTTCACAAGTCATAAAGGTCTATATACCCTAGGAGCCCGGGAACAGCAACCCACCCAGGCCTGATTTTGTCCATCTTCCCTGCATTGAGAAGAGAGAGGCTGATTCAGCCACATCCCTTCATCCTCACTGGGTTGTTGGCCATGGAAGATGACTTTAGACCTCACAGGTCCTACCTAGCTGCCTACATTGGCTCCAGGGATCATTTCTGCATCTACCTTTGAGCTTCTCAGCAGCTGGAGGATTCCCTACATACCTGTATGGCAAGATCAACTCAGGACCTGCTGTTATGTGAAAATAGATTGAGGGAACAGAGTCTGCTTCAGGGTCATATCAGGTTCGATTTGGCTTAGGAGTCATTCTGCTGGATGAATACGGGGATTGGGCAACTGGTATATTTATAACAATGGAAGGTGAAAACTAGGTAAGAGCTGAAGCACACAAGGGTGTTGGGCCCTTGATTTGGATACATAGTTTTGAATTATGTTCTGCAGAGGTGAATCCTCTAAATCCATATACAATGGCATAAGATCTTGGACCTGGGACCACTGAATGTGAAAGAGAACTTCCAGTGATATTGAGATAGTAGACAGGATTCCAGTGTAGGGTAAGGAAGAAGAGTGTGTTTAGGATTTGGGCAAAAGGCCCTTTTTGCATTCGAATGAATTTCTATTAGAGTGTAAATGGGAATGTCAGCACACATGAAGAGTCAGTCATAACAAGGCACTTGGGGAAATAGATATCAATTGGGATGTTAGGAGATCGGGCAAAGTACAAAATGAGTGATAAGATCAGGGATATTTTCAACAGGCGGGTGGTTGAATACACTATCCTAGGAAGAAACAAGTGTACGCTCACCATAGGATTGAATATTGAAAACAATAGGCAAAGCGGACTTAGATGATTTTAGTAATCCATGCTCTCATTAAAATCAGGCTTTGGAAGAATCATAAGGTGAGTGTGAGTTTTGCATTTGGTGTCCAGAAGATGATGTGATGAAAGGAATACAGGGAGGAGGTGACATGTGTATTTGTCTTCCACCATTTCTGGGAGCATGTTTTCAAACCCTGTCATTTAGAGTTTGGGGATAAAAATAGGTGCACCCTGGGTTTACGTATATAGAGATGATGCATGAATAGACCATAGGGTGAATAAAAAATATAACTGGTTACTATTTTAAATAATGGATTGAATTGATATTTTAAAAAATACATGAAATCTGGTATTCAGATAAACATTCAATCCAAGTAGGTGTACGTCTAGTGGTAATATTAGGGTTACTAACTACACCAAACTGTGAGTTTTGCTTCGAAAATGATGATGGAATTCAAAAGTAATGTTTTATAAAAGAAATCTCATGAAAAAGCAAGTAAAGCAACATGGAGAAATACATGGGTTCTGATACAGGGAGTGAATGTAAGTGAATCATATGCATGTCAATTTGTGAATATTGGATGAAATGATACATCCTATGATACGAAGAAATAGGAATTTAACAATTTTGAATGAAAATTTAATTCAAAATACACATCACGTCCCGTATGAATAGACTTTCATTGATGTTAAACTGGGTCACTTACTGAAGAAATATTAGGGTTAGTACTCAATATTCACTGAAGTTCATTTTGAGAATTCAGAAATGAATATGTATGTCAAGAAAATGTATATTTCTGAGAAATATCTTGTGAAAAGTTGATTATAAATCCACCCAGATGGACATTAAAGAATCAAGGTAGTATAAGTATTGACACAGAGATTGAATATTTCAAAGGGCAAAATGAAAAACGAGTCTAAGATATATGCGAACACGTGCCACATAACAATCTTCCACTGTCATCCACCACAATGCCTTGACATTACTATCACCCCAAAGAAGACACAATGAGAGGAGAAGAGGAACAAAATCTGTGAATACATATCTGGAATTGGAAATTCTGAGGAGCTCACAAACTTGGGTGTGGCACAAGAGATCCCAATGGTAGGGGACAGGGTAAACATTCCACAAACATGGAACTTTGCTGGCCTAATGACTTCTTGACTATCTGCCTCTGACATTTGTGCACTAGAAATATAGCTTTGTGCTTTAGCTTCCTTTGCAGTGAGACCAGGAAAGCTTGGTCTCAGTCTATGTGAACAGGAGGACATGGTTTCCTTTTTCCCAATACGAACAGGAGGCAGCAGAGCTGAATCCTCTCTTTGTAGGTAACTGTGGCCGTTGGGGTATGAGTGTCTCCCTGGGGGGATTGTGAAGCCTTTGGCTCACAGTCCAGTTTTAATGGCATTTCTTGCAGCTTCCCTGGAAATTTGGTGTTTGTTTTTGAAATACATAAAGGTCAACCGGGACACAGTGCTGGAGGGAGCTCTGTCACGTGGGGTGAGTCAGGGTCTGACGGAAAAAACACAAACTGGGCTGCTACCCCATATATCTTTCCCACTTGAGCGTAGCAACTTGATTCTGAGCATCGCACCAGATCCTCTCCCCACAACAACATGCCTTTACATTTTAGGGTCTGCTGGCTGCACCTTGTCAGTCACATGTCATTTGGATACCAATGACAGAACCACAGGGGCTCACCACAGATGTTGGTCACACACCTGCACTCCATTGCTCCAGACCCAGTTCCCTGCTGGGCTCCTACTCACTGACATCTCTGTTCTTCACCATGGTCATGAATTCCACTCAGTCAAAAACGGCAATGGCGGGTTCAGTCATGATGAGCAACAGGAGATCTAAAGGTTCTCCAGGGATTTCTGGTCATGGGATTCTCAAAACCTTCATGTTATTGGCCTAGCCATATTTCAAGAATGAAGAAGTTGGCACTGTGGGTTTTGATTCATTCAGGAGCCATTAAGGGTTGAGGAATCTCCTGAGTCTCTAATGGCATCACACCAGAGTTCAAGCTGAGGTGGACCCACTCATCTTTTCCAACCACCACACAAAAGACCACTATTCTAACAAAAACACTCCCACATGGCCCTCCTCTTCTTCCATACAGATACTCATCATAACATTCTGCCTGGGGGTTTCCATAGGGGGAGAAGTCTAAGATGCTGTGCAAAGTAAGGTCTCATGCCCATCATGTGCCAAATGTCATGGTGGCCTGGACACCCTTCCTGAGAAACAGGATAGATAAAATGGGCCTGTAGTTAATACTGCTCTGCTTCTCAAATTCGAGGCCTCCTGCCTGCCAGGGGTAGATTCTTTATGTGTACTGGACTCATGAAAACACCCAAACACCTGTGTGCTAGTTACTGGATGGCTTGCAACAACTCATTTGACCCAGAGGATCCCTGTTCTTACTTCATCGGTGTCAGGAGCCTGACCAGAGGAAGGCAAGAGACTTCATCCAATATTACACTTCTTTTTCATCCTTTTAGATGTGCATGGACACATGGGATTTTTCTTGAGTTTCCTGGGGTGCTGAGAATGTAATTCACGGCCACACACAGGGCCAAGAGTCTGATTCAGACACAGCCTTTACAAAGCACTTTACCTAAAAGGCACAGATTGGGCCTCTTCATTTCCGTTTGAAACTGTTTTCTGGAGGATTCCCAAAGGAGTGCCCTAAGGCAAACACCTCCCTGACATTCAGGGGAACAGAACAATAGGGAGGAAAGAAGCCTGGAGAAAAACTTTTCTTTAATTGAACACTGTGGCACTGACAGCTCCTAATCATGCAACTTGGGTGGCTATCTATGCAAGCAGGGATTCTCCAGAGAGATCCTTACCAGTCATGCTAATTTTTACTTTTCTGAGATGCTTGGCATTCCCGTCAGCAATCCAGTCCATGGCCTTGTCACAGAGCTTGAAGGTGGTACCCATCTTGTTCACAAAAACACGAACCCCTTCAGAGAGTAGCCAAAATTCTGGAAGAATACAGGAACTTGGGATCTTGGTAGGTGTTTCCCATCTGCAAGACAAGCAGCAGTCCATTCATCAATTGGCCTTGAGGAGTCCTGCAAAGATTTCCACTAGACAGGACACATTCACGGCTGCTTTCTTCTCTCTACTCTCTTTAACCACAAACCCAGTGGGATCCACTGACATAGAAAGACTCACTAGTTAACAGTCCATTTCAAACCAACAAACAACAACAACAACAACAACAAACACGTTTTTCCTACATGATCTCAGAACATGAGACAAAATGCCAAATTGAAACACACACCCACTAAGACACACAAACCACCCCTGTATTTGGTCTGCATCTATCCACTCTGACCTCTGACTGTTGGGTGAAAATTTTGTTCCCCGCAGTGGCCGGTCCTGTCTCAGCTCTGGTCTCCTTGGCCATCTCTGTGTAGTTGTCAGGAGCCAGCAATGAGCCAACACTTCTTTCTCAGGAAAGGCCCCTGTTCAGACCATTCAAGGCATTTGGCTACCCACACATCACCAGGTGCCAAGAAAGAATGACTCTGGCCTTGGTCCAGAAAAAACAAGGGAGCCCACTGGGACTGGAATTGCCTCTGGGTGCCTCGCCTCCTGGATCCCACGTTCAGAGAGTTCCATCACCAAGGAAGTGAGGTGAGGTCACTTCCTTCAGGGAAGTGAATGAGGTCACTGCCTTGGCAACCACTTTGTCCTAACAGTTGTTTCCAAGGGTCCCATGAGAGGGAGGCTGCCCCACCTTCCTGTGACATTTTCACAAGTCATAAAGGTCTATATACCCTAGGAGCCCGGGAACAGCAACCCACCCAGGCCTGATTGTGTCCATCTTCCCTGCATTGAGAAGAGAGAGGCTGATTCAGCCACATCCCTTCATCCTCACTGGGTTGTTGGCCATGGAAGATGACTTTAGACATCACAGGTCCTACCTAGCTGCCTACATTGGCTCCAGGGATCATTTCTGCATCTACCTTTGAGCTTCTCAGCAGCTGGAGGATTCCCTACATACCTGTATGGCAAGATCAACTCAGGACCTGCTGTTATGTGAAAATAGATTGAGGGAACAGAGTCTGCTTCAGGGTCATATCAGGTTCGATTTGGCTTAGGAGTCATTCTGCTGGATGAATACGGGGATTGGGCAACTGGGATATTTATAACAATGGAAGGTGAAAACTAGGTAAGAGCTGAAGCACACAAGGGTGTTGGGCCCTTGATTTGGATACATAGTTTTGAATTATGTTCTGCAGAGGTGAATCCTCTAAATCCATATACAATGGCATAAGATCTTGTACCTGGGACCACTGAATGTGAAAGAGAACTTCCAGTGATATTGAGATAGTAGACAGGATTCCAGTGTAGGGTAAGGAAGAAGAGTGAGTTTAGGATTTGGGCAAAAGGCCCTTTTGGCAATCGAATGAATTTCTATTAGAGTGTAAATGGGAATGTCAGCACACATGAAGAGTCAGTCACAACAAGGCACTTGGGGAAATAGATATCAATTGGGATGTTAGGAGATCGGGCAAAGTACAAAATGAGTGATAAGATCAGGGATATTTTCAACAGGGGGGTGGTTGAATACACTATACTAGGAAGAAACAAGTGTACGCTCACCATAGGATTGAATATTGAAAACAATAGGCAAAGGGGACTTAGATGATTTTAGTAATCCATGCTCTCATTAAAATCAAGCTTTGGAAGAATCATAAGGTGAGTGTGAGTTTTGCATTTGGTGTCCAGAAGATGATGTGATGAAAGGAATACAGGGAGGAGGTGACATGTGTATTTGTCTTCCACCATTTCTGGGAGCATGTTTTCAAACCCTGTCATTTAGAGTTTGGGGATAAAAATAGGTGCACCCTGGGTTTACGTATATAGAGATGATGCATGAATAGACCATAGGGTGAATAAAAAATATAACTGGTTACTATTTTAAATAATGGATTGAATTGATATTTTAAAAAATACATGAAATCTGGTATTCAGATAAACATTCAATCCAAGTAGGTGTACGTCTAGTGGTAATATTAGGGTTACTAACTACACCAAACTGTGAGTTTTGCTTCGAAAATGATGATGGAATTCAAAAGTAATGTTTTATAAAAGAAATCTCATGAAAAAGCAAGTAAAGCAACATGGAGAAATACATGGGTTCTGATACAGGGAGTGAATGTAAGTGAATCATATGCATGTCAATTTTTGAATATTGGATGAAATGATACATCCTATGATACGAAGAAATAGGAATTTAATAATTTTGAATGAAAATTTAATTCAAAATACACATCACGTCCCGTATGAATAGACTTTCATTGATGTTAAACTGGGTCACTTACTGAAGAAATATTAGGGTTAGTACTCAATATTCACTGAAGTTCATTTTGAGAATTCAGAAATGAATATGTATGTCAAGAAAATGTATATTTCTGAGAAATATCTTGTGAAAAGTTGATTATAAATCCACCCAGATGGACATTAAAGAATCAAGGTAGTATAAGTATTGACACAGAGATTGAATATTTCAAAGGGCAAAATGAAAAACAAGTCTAAGATATATGCGAACACGTGCCACATAACAATCTTCCACTGTCATCCACCACAATGCCTTGACATTGCTATCACCCCAAATAAGACACAATGAGAGGAGAAGAGGAACAAAATCTGTGAATACATATCTGGAATTGGAAATTCTGAGGAGCTCACAAACTTGGGTGTGGCACAAGAGATCCCAATGGTAGGGGACAGGGTAAACATTCCACAAACATGGAACTTTGCTGGCCTAATGACTTCTTGACTATCTGCCTCTGACATTTGTGCACTAGAAATATAGCTTTGTGCTTTAGCTTCCTTTGCAGTGAGACCAGGAAAGCTTGGTCTCAGTCTATGTGAACAGGAGGACATGGTTTCCTTTTTCCCAATACGAACAGGAGGCAGCAGAGCTGAATCCTCTCTTTGTAGGTAACTGTGGCCGTTGGGGTATGAGTGTCTCCCTGGGGGGATTGTGAAGCCTTTGGCTCACAGTCCAGTTTTAATGGCATTTCTTGCAGCTTCCCTGGAAATTTGGTGTTTGTTTTTGAAATACATAAAGGTCAACCGGGACACAGTGCTGGAGGGAGCTCTGTCACGTGGGGTGAGTCAGGGTCTGACGGAAAAAACACAAACTGGGCTGCTACCCCATATATCTTTCCCACTTGAGCGTAGCAACTTGATTCTGAGCATCGCACCAGATCCTCTCCCCACAACAACATGCCTTTACATTTTAGGGTCTGCTGGCTGCACCTTGTCAGTCACATGTCATTTGGATACCAATGACAGAACCACAGGGGCTCACCACAGATGTTGGTCACACACCTGCACTCCATTGCTCCAGACCCAGTTCCCTGCTGGCTCCTACTCACTGACATCTCTGTTCTTCACCATGGTCATGAATTCCACTCAGTCAAAAACGGCAATGGCGGGTTCAGTCATGATGAGCAACAGGAGATCTAAAGGTTCTCCAGGGATTTCTGGTCATGGGATTCTCAAAACCTTCATGTTATTGGCCTAGCCATATTTCAAGAATGAAGAAGTTGGCACTGTGGGTTTTGATTCATTCAGGAGCCATTAAGGGTTGAGGAATCTCCTGAGTCTCTAATGGCATCACACCAGAGTTCAAGCTGAGGTGGACCCACTCATCTTTTCCAACCACCACACAAAAGACCACTATTCTAACAAAAACACTCCCACATGGCCCTCCTCTTCTTCCATACAGATACTCATCATAACATTCTGCCTGGGGGTTTCCATAGGGGGAGAAGTCTAAGATGCTGTGCAAAGTAAGGTCTCATGCCCATCATGTGCCAAATGTCATGGTGGCCTGGACACCCTTCCTGAGAAACAGGATAGATAAAATGGGCCTGTAGTTAATACTGCTCTGCTTCTCAAATTCGAGGCCTCCTGCCTGCCAGGGGTAGATTCTTTATGTGTACTGGACTCATGAAAACACCCAAACACCTGTGTGCTAGTTACTGGATGGCTTGCAACAACTCATTTGACCCAGAGGATCCCTGTTCTTACTTCATCGGTGTCAGGAGCCTGACCAGAGGAAGGCAAGAGACTTCATCCAATATTACACTTCTTTTTCATCCTTTTAGATGTGCATGGACACATGGGATTTTTCTTGAGTTTCCTGGGGTGCTGAGAATGTAATTCACGGCCACACACAGGGCCAAGAGTCTGATTCAGACACAGCCTTTACAAAGCACTTTACCTAAAAGGCACAGATTGGGCCTCTTCATTTCCGTTTGAAACTGTTTTCTGGAGGATTCCCAAAGGAGTGCCCTAAGGCAAACACCTCCCTGACATTCAGGGGAACAGAACAATAGGGAGGAAAGAAGCCTGGAGAAAAACTTTTCTTTAATTGAACACTGTGGCACTGACAGCTCCTAATCATGCAACTTGGGTGGCTATCTATGCAAGCAGGGATTCTCCAGAGAGATCCTTACCAGTCATGCTAATTTTTACTTTTCTGAGATGCTTGGCATTCCCGTCAGCAATCCAGTCCATGGCCTTGTCACAGAGCTTGAAGGTGGTACCCATCTTGTTCACAAAAACACGAACCCCTTCAGAGAGTGGCCAAAATTCTGGAAGAATACAGGAACTTGGGATCTTGGTAGGTGTTTCCCATCTGCAAGACAAGCAGCAGTCCATTCATCAATTGGCCTTGAGGAGTCCTGCAAAGATTTCCACTAGACAGGACACATTCACGGCTGCTTTCTTCTCTCTACTCTCTTTAACCACAAACCCAGTGGGATCCACTGACATAGAAAGACTCACTAGTTAACAGTCCATTTCAAACCAACAAACAACAACAACAACAACAACAAACACGTTTTTCCTACATGATCTCAGAACATGAGACAAAATGCCAAATTGAAACACACACCCACTAAGACACACAAACCACCCCTGTATTTGGTCTGCATCTATCCACTCTGACCTCTGACTGGTGGGTGAAAATTTGTTCCCCAGCAGTGGCCGGTCCTGTCTCAGCTCTGGTCTCCTTGGCCATCTCTGTGTAGTTGTCAGGAGCCAGCAATGAGCCAACACTTCTTTCTCAGGAAAGGCCCCTGTTCAGACCATTCAAGGCATTTGGCTACCCACACATCACCAGGTGCCAAGAAAGAATGACTCTGGCCTTGGTCCAGAAAAAACAAGGGAGCCCACTGGGACTGGAATTGCCTCTGGGTGCCTCGCCTCCTGGATCCCACGTTCAGAGAGTTCCATCACCAAGGAAGTGAGGTGAGGTCACTTCCTTCAGGGAAGTGAATGAGGTCACTGCCTTGGCAACCACTTTGTCCTAACAGTTGTTTCCAAGGGTCCCATGAGAGGGAGGCTGCCCCACCTTCCTGTGACATTTTCACAAGTCATAAAGGTCTATATACCCTAGGAGCCCGGGAACAGCAACCCACCCAGGCCTGATTGTGTCCATCTTCCCTGCATTGAGAAGAGAGAGGCTGATTCAGCCACATCCCTTCATCCTCACTGGGTTGTTGGCCATGGAAGATGACTTTAGACCTCACAGGTCCTACCTAGCTGCCTACATTGGCTCCAGGGATCATTTCTGCATCACCTTTGAGCTTCTCAGCAGCTGGAGGATTCCCTACATACCTGTATGGCAAGATCAACTCAGGACCTGCTGTTATGTGAAAATAGATTGAGGGAACAGAGTCTGCTTCAGGGTCATATCAGGTTCGATTTGGCTTAGGAGTCATTCTGCTGGATGAATACGGGGATTGGGCAACTGGGATATTTATAAGAATGGAAGGTGAAAACTAGGTAAGAGCTGAAGCACACAAGGGTGTTGGGCCCTTGATTTGGATACATAGTTTTGAATTATGTTCTGCAGAGGTGAATCCTCTAAATACATATACAATGGCATAAGATCTTGTACCTGGGACCACTGAATGTGAAAGAGAACTTCCAGTGATATTGAGATAGTAGACAGGATTCCAGTGTAGGGTAAGGAAGAAGAGTGAGTTTAGGATTTGGGCAAAAGGCCCTTTTGGCAATCGAATGAATTTCTATTAGAGTGTAAATGGGAATGTCAGCACACATGAAGAGTCAGTCACAACAAGGCACTTGGGGAAATAGATATCAATTGGGATGTTAGGAGATCGGGCAAAGTACAAAATGAGTGATAAGATCAGGGATATTTTCAACAGGGGGGTGGTTGAATACACTATACTAGGAAGAAACAAGTGTACGCTCACCATAGGATTGAATATTGAAAACAATAGGCAAAGGGGA